>NC_139624.1:71400236-71412736 GCF_964638095.1 Poromitra crassiceps
GAGCGAGGGGGACTGAAGGGGAATAAGAAGGGATTTGAGGTGCTTTGTAATGGCCATTGTCCTTAATGGCGAGTGCCTGAATGACTGATTTACTTTAGGGGGCCATGGCATCTTGATTTACTTCAGGGGGCCATGGCATCTGGTTTGGGTTTGAAGCATCTTGTTTTGGGAATGTGAACCCCCTCACCTTCCATGTTCACTTTGAACAAGAACCACAATCTGAGGAGAGACCCACGTTGGTTGAGAAATTAGGCCGTCACCGCACTTTGCTTCCAGGGATACTCAGGGTTCCACTGCTATTGATCAATGTCTTCTTACTGAGGAATTCCTCGCGTGCTGTGCTGTCCCCTTTATGTGTCTATGCTGTCCCCTTTATGTGTCTATGCTGTCCCCTTTATGTGTCTATGCTGTCCCCTTTATGTGTCTATGCTGTCCCCTTTATGTGTCTATGCTGTCCCCTTTATGTGTCTATGCTGTCCCTTTTATCTGTCTATTTTTCTGCAATGATGATAAACGCACAACCCGCCAGCGCCGCTGATGGAACAGGACCCAAGCCAGATGCAGCCCGTGTGCCATGGCTTCAAACAATTGTCCAAGCCAATCACAACCTTCCTTCCACAAGACGTTACCCTCATACCCTCTCTCCTGAACCCCCACAACCCCTCCTCTACTTTCTCCCCCCGGAGTCCCCCCCCCCCCCCCACCTCTTAACCCCTGTGTGTGGGTAGCCTCAGGTGGCTGAGGTTAGCTTAAACAAGCCGCCATCAAAGCCATATTACCACGCGGGTCAGAGGAGGGTCAGGGTGCAGGAGGGTGTGTGTGGTTTGAGGCCCTGACTGTAGGGCACAACCACCAAACCAACCAAACAGTCCTGCACTGGCTGCCTCTGTTTGACTCGACGGTATGCACACAGCGTCTGTGTAGCCCGAGCAGAAGGACTCGGAGCGAGCGGCTGTCATGTGTCAAAGGGAGCGTAAGTGGAGGAGCTGTTTTCTGCAGAAGTCGAATAGAGAAAAGCCTCGACTATCATGAGAGTCCAGATTAGCGGGGTGTTGAGGTGGGCTAAAGGTTTGCAAGTGTTGACGGCCATTAATCTGAAAATTGCACATATTTGACGTCTCTGGCAGCTGTGTGTCTGAGACGTCCATAGTGCCCTTTTTGTTTGGTTCCTTTGAACCCGCGGGCCTTTTACGTTCCTCCCGTCCGTCCCCAATATTCTTCCCCCAGCTGAACCCTGATGAGTACAGTAAAGGCTCATTTAAAGGGTCATTAGTGCTAATCCTGTCAAACAATGAGGAAGGAGAAACAATGTGTTCCCTAGTCCTCTGACTCTGTGCAGGGCAGCATAAAGGCCTCTTGTCTTTCTGCTCCACACATGTATAGAGAAGCCTGCTCTGCTTCTGCAGGCCTACATGAGCTCCATGAATGATACGGCCAAAGTGAAAGATGTATAAAGATGGCATGAGACAGTTATTCTAACAAAAAGATTATATATATTTTTTATCTTTTCCCGCCAGATTTTTCTTCCGTTTTCTCCACAGTTGTACTTGGCCAATTCTGCCTGCTGTCCCGGTCGTTGCTCCACCCCCACTCTGCCGATCTGGGGAGAGCACATGCTTCCTCTGATACGTGTGCAGTCACCAGTCGCTTTCTCTTCACCTGACAGTGAGGAGTTTCACCGGCACGTGGGAGGATCACGCTATTTCCCCCAGTTCCCCGCAGTGCCCGAACAGGCTACCCCGGCTGAGCAGAGGAGGCACTAGCGTGGCGACACCCTTAATCCGGCTTCCCACCCGCAGACACGGCCAATTGTGCCCGTATGGATTGCTCGTATTGGTCGGGCGGTAACACAGGGGCTCAAACCTGTGACCCTCATGTTGGTTAGGCAGGGAATCTACCTACCGCTGCAGTTAGCTCCCTCTTCAGTTAGTTTGAATACATCCAGAATTGTTTAGAATGAGTGGGAGTCACTTTCCTGCTGCCTCTTGTCCCTGAATGTGCCTGAAGCTAGCACAACACTTTGTCAAGACTGTATACAAAACAAAAGCACTTCAACGGACTGTGACTCTGAACACACTGATCTGACTCCCACTGCAACCCTAACGAACGATAACCATCAGTGATTCAAGTGCTTTGAACCATTTTGTCCAAGTATTCATCCAAGTATTGTTCATAGTGCTTCCTGTAGTTGATTTTATAGACTCCCTTGATTCCTTTGATGGCGAATTTAGCAAAAACTATGTTCAGATTTATTTATTTTTGCATTCATTTTTGCCTTCTCTAAAGCAGTCACAGTCTGATTGTTATATTTCATCCATGCCAGATAAAGTGTGGATTCTGACTATGTGACTTAGTGCCTGTGTGTGTGTGTGTGTGTGTGTGTGTGTGTGTGTGTGTGTGTGTGTGTGTGTGTGTGTGTGTGTGTGTGTGTGTGTGTGTGTGTGTGTGTGTGTGTGTGTGTGGAGGGGCATATTTATGGCTATCTGTAGAGCTAGCGGGCTGCCTGCTGGCTAAGACAGCTGCCTGAGGCGAAAATGGCCACTGGTATGTATGTTCACTCTGACATGGAAAAGTGCTCCACTCGTCACATTCAAAGTATGTAAGGAAGAAGTCACTTTCTCTAATTCAAACTGTGGCACATTTCAGTTTGGGGAGTTGCTGCATGTTTCGAGTCAAGTCTCTCTCTCTAGTATCTAGTCTTGCACCGTGTGAACTAGCTACCTTGCTAGCTGCACCGTGTGAACTAGCTACCTTGCTAGCTGCACCGTGTGAACTAGCTACCTTGCTAGCTGCGCCGTGGGGCTTAATACTGCCAGCCCCCCTGCCATCCATACCCCCCCAGTCTGCTGTACAAACAGCAGCCACTAATCTCTACATACCACCCTGGTCACTTAGCCAGTCAGCTCGGCTCTAGCAACTCTGTGTCCCATATCTCACGCTGATGCCAGAATGTCAGGGTGCCGTGCTGCATGGCTATCATTAATAATGCTGCAGCTTTTATTTTCCTGGGTAACGGGGCACCTTGCCATGGTAACTGTAACGACGGGGCACCTTGACACGGTAACTGGGCACCTTGACATGGTAACTGTAACGACGGGGCACCTTGACACGGTAACTGTAACGACGGGGCACCTTGACACGGTAACGGGGCACCTTGACATGGTACTGTAACGACGGGGCACCTTGACATGGTAACGGGGCACCTTGACATGGTAACTGTAACGACGGGGCACCTTGATATGGTAACGGGGCACCTTGACATGGTAACTGTAACGACAGGGCACCTTGACACGGTAACGGGGCACCTTGACATGGTAACTGCAACGACGGGGCACCTTGACATGGTAACGGGGCACCTTGACATGGTAACTGTAACGACGGGGCACCTTGACATGGTAACGGGGCACCTTGACATGGTAACTGTAACGACGGGGCACCTTGACACGGTAACGGGGCACCTTGACATGGTAACTGTAACGACGGGGCACCTTGACACGGTAACGGGGCACCTTGACATGGTAACTGCAACGACGGGGCACCTTGACATGGTAACGGGGCACCTTGACATGGTAACTGTAACGACGGGGCACCTTGACATGGTAACGGGGCACCTTGACATGGTAACTGTAACGACGGGGCACCTTGACACGGTAACGGGGCAACTTGACATGGTAACTGTAACGACGGGGCACCTTGACATGGTAACGGGGCACCTTGACATGGTAACGGGGCACCTTGACATGGTAACTGTAACGACGGGGCACCTTGACATGGTAACGGGGCACCTTGACATGGTAACTGTAACGACGGGGCACCTTGACACGGTAACGGGGCAACTTGACATGGTAACTGTAACGACGGGGCACCTTGACATGGTAACGGGGCACCTTGACATGGTAACGGGGCACCTTGACATGGTAACTGTAACGACGGGGCACCTTGACATGGTAACGGGGCACCTTAACATGGTAACTGTAACGATGGGGCACCTTGACACGGTAACGGGGCACCTTGACCACGGACAGCTGTCAAACGATTTTTGGGGCAGACATGCAAAAAAATAGGTTGGGTCAGAAATGAACTTTGGCTGACCTAATGGAGGAAAGTGAATGAGGCGAAATTGACTTAGTAAGAAGAGGTGACCCAGAGGACACTAGGCCCTGGCTCGTCCCAGGCAGCAGCTGTATCGTTTTCTTTTTGCTCGCATCACTTGGGCTCCGCGTCACATGGGTCACTTTTGTGCGGCACTTAATTAGCCCTGCAATCCCTCGTCGTTTTAAGACAGTGTAGCTATTGATATGGCTGTGGCTAACCACATTAGCGCAGCGAGGTTTGTATCAGATAGCACAATGAAGCTCCTTGTCTTGTTTTCTCAAGTCCCCCCAGGTCACATGAAAAGCCTATTGCTGGGAATCATTGGCATGTCAAATTGAATGTGTGCTGGGTGCTAACGCTACGCTGGCCGGCCGGACGGCTTACACTTGATTTCAGGTCTTCCGGAGCTTGACGGAAAGGGAGCCTTGAGTATCTCTGATTTGGCTATTTTCGGACTCTAGTCTAGTATGGCTTCTGGGAAGAAATCCCATTTATGTAGTAGTGTGTTAGGTGTGTGTGTTTCTGCCTGTATCACCATGTGTTTTGTACAGTAGTGTGTTAGGTGTGTGTGATCCAATGTGAGGCTCTGTGCACTCTGCCACCCTGTGCTGGGGGGGGAGGATGGGGAGGGGAGGGGGCGGTTGTCCAAACAGCACCAGTGTTTGCACAGGGCTGTCAGGATGACTGGGCTGGCCGGCCCGGCCCGGCCCGGACACTGCCTGCCTGAAAGACTCTCCAAAAAAGCTCTTAAAGCTCCATCTGAAGCTCTGCTTATCACAACCACCATCTGAGTGGAGGAAAAGCAGATAAGCAATGACATTTTGGAAACCAAAGCAAAAAATATCTCTGGTATCTTCAACATGACTTTCCTCACCCAACCACCCCAATCCTTTGCTGGGGGGGGGGGGGGGGGGGGGGGTAATTTGTGGTGTTGTCACACGTCATCTCGTGACAGGACCATCTGTTAGACATATCATTGAGAGCAGGTGTTTTGGGGTTTGCTGATCTAGGCCCGTTTCTGTTCGTGTGTGTGTGTGTGTCTGTGTGTGTGTGTGTGCGCGTGTGTGTGTGTGTGTGTGTGTGTGTGTGTGTGTGTGTGTGTCTTTGCATGTGTGTGTTTTGTTATGTGCATGTGTTGGTTTTGGACAAATGGACACATTGATGTCAGGGCTATAGCCTGTGGCAATGGTTTTGCTCTACAGAAGATATTATCCTAGACCCTCATCCATCATGTCATCCTCTTACCGCAATCCCCTGCAGGGCCTTTTCCCTGACATCTCCACACATTTTCCTGCTTCCTCCCTATCATGTACACTCATTTAACAGAACCACAGATCAACACAGTGCACTGCTTCCTCCCTATCATGTACACTCATTTAACAGAACCACAGATCAACACAGTGCACTGCTTCCTCGCTATCATCTATACTCATTTAACAGAACCACAGATCAACACAGTGCACTGCTTCCTCCCTATCATCTATACTCATTTAACAGAACCACAGATCAACACAGTGCACTGCTTCCTCCCTATCATCTACACTCATTTAACAGAACCACAGATCAACACAGTGCACTGCTTCCTCCCTATCATCTACACTCATTTAACAGAACCACAGATCAACACAGTGCACTGCTTCCTCCCTATCATGTACACTCATTTAACAGAACCATAGATCAACACAGTGCACTGCTTCCTCCCTATCATGTACACTCATTTAACAGAACCACAGATCAACACAGTGCACTGCTTCCTCCCTATCATCTACACTCATTTAACAGAACCACAGATCAACACAGTGCACTGCTTCCTCCCTATCATCTACACTCATTTAACAGAACCACAGATCAACACAGTGCACTGCTTCCTCCCTATCATGTACACTCATTTAACAGAACCACAGATCAACACAGTGCACTGCTTCCTCCCTATCATCTATACTCATTTAACAGAACCACAGATCAACACAGTGCACTGCTTCCTCCCTATCATCTACACTCATTTAACAGAACCACAGATCAACACAGTGCACTGCTTCCTCCCTATCATGTACACTCATTTAACAGAACCATAGATCAACACAGTGCACTGCTTCCTCCCTATCATGTACACTCATTTAACAGAACCACAGATCAACACAGTGCACTGCTTCCTCCCTATCATGTACACTCATTTAACAGAACCACAGATCAACACAGTGCACTGCTTCCTCCCTATCATGTACACTCATTTAACAGAACCACAGATCAACACAGTGCACTGCTTCCTCCCTATCATCTACACTCATTTAACAGAACCACAGATCAACACAGTGCACTGCTTCCTCCCTATCATCTACACTCATTTAACAGAACCACAGATCAACACAGTGCACTGCTTCCTCCCTATCATCTATACTCATTTAACAGAACCACAGATCAACACAGTGCACTGCTTCCTCCCTATCATCTACACTCATTTAACAGAACCACAGATCAACACAGTGCACTGCTTCCTCCCTATCATCTACACTCATTTAACAGAACCACAGATCAACACAGTGCACTGCTTCCTCCCTATCATCTACACTCATTTAACAGAACCACAGATCAACACAGTGCACTGCTTCCTCCCTATCATCTACACTCATTTAACAGAACCACAGATCAACACAGTGCACTGCTTCCTCCCTATCATGTACACTCATTTAACAGAACCACAGATCAACACAGTGCACTGCTTCCTCCCTATCATCTACACTCATTTAACAGAACCACAGATCAACACAGTGCACTGCTTCCTCCCTATCATCTACACTCATTTAACAGAACCACAGATCAACACAGTGCACTGCTTCCTCCCTATCATCTACACTCATTTAACAGAACCACAGATCAACACAGTGCACTGCTTCCTCCCTATCATCTACACTCATTTAACAGAACCACAGATCAACACAGTGCACTGCTTCCTCCCTATCATGTACACTCATTTAACAGAACCACAGATCAACACAGTGCACTGCTTCCTCCCTATCATCTACACTCATTTAACAGAACCATAGATCAACACAGTGCACGGATGGAAATCATGTTTGAATTTTAAAAATTGTTTTACCCTTTTAAAAATTAGTTAAATGAATCAGACTTTTCCCAGAGGGACTTCCAATAAATGCAGGCACTGGCATAAATGAGTATTTTGTTCTAGATTGTGTTGATTCCTGTTTGCATGGGAGCAGTTGGGCCTGGCCCTTTGTGGTCATTCAGAGGGTAAAGGGGCGGAGCCACCCAGTGGGGTTTGACCAGAGGGCGGGGCCACCCGGTGGGGTTTGACCAGGCTCAGGTGTGGTAGACCTGCCACTTGTTTCCAGGCCATTAACTCAGAATAGAGAGCAGTATGGTGCCACTCAGAGAGATGGCTGACCATAAGGCACTTTGTCATCGTGATGGACTACTCATTATTACAGCGCCATCGTTCATCAAACACCCATAAGCCATATTATATTGTTACTGAATGATGCCCTCACTGTCATCTGATAACTTAATTAAAAAGAAAAAGAACAGGAAAAAGTGTATATAATATATATATTTAGCCTTTGCACTCAACCATGTCAGGATGCATTGTTGGATTAATATTATTGGGAGTTGAAAAAAAAGATTTTTCCAGCAGTAAAGTAATGTGGATCAATGATGTAATAAGTTGGGGAGGGCTTTGTCTTGGGCCCAGTGTAAATGTGCCTGTGGTTATTTACACTTCTGTAGGGGCCGGATTCACCAATGTGTTCCGGATTCACCAATGTGTTCTTAAGATAGATGTTAAGAAATGACATAAGATGAACATTAAGAAGGCTCTTAAGTGCATTTCCTCAATATTGTCTTAGTAACGGTGTCATTTCTTAAGAACTTCTTCAATATTCCTACTTAAGAACTTCTTAACACATTGAGTGCCACAGCGCTTCAGTAAAATTGTCTGGAGCCTGTGCCAGATTCACTTCCATTCAGTTGAAAACAGCTATAGAATTTTTTCTATTAGGGTTATATGGACAGGGCTGGACTATAATGAAACATTGGACACTCCTGCTTCTTTCAAAGAAGAAATTTTGTTTCTAGACAGTTCCATTATGAAATGACAGCCTCTGAAAGAAGAGCACTTTCAAGGGTTTTCTGCTGTCTTTTTTTACTTTTCAAGATAAAGTCACTTTTATGAATACTTTTTGCACTCTAATTTCGGGCACATTCGCTGACTCTGGCTGGTATTTTCTGATGTGGTGACATGGTGTAGTTCTGTGCAGCCTGCGTGCCCCACCCCCCTCTCCCCCCCTCTCCACCCCTGAGCTGCAGACTCCTCCCCACACGCACACAGTCTTTCTGTCAGTCATTTTCGCAGCCTCCGTTTTTGCCCCGGGCGGATCCCAGCGCGACGAGGAAGTGGCAAACGGGACTGCGGGAGGGGGTTTGGCCGTTCGGCTTCGGGTGCTGCCTTTCTGGCGGGTGGTCGTGTGGAGAGACTATGTGCAGGCGGATAGACAGAGGCGGAGGAGCTCAGTTGTGGGCGCGGATCGCAGCCAACTGTCAGCTGCAGACAGAGCAATCTATATGGCTCTGGCTGCAGCATGCATCGGTGTCTCGTCTTTGATCACGGCTTTCTCCGCTTTCTCCTGCACAAAGTAAAGGATCTGAGGTGGGTGGCGCAGCTCCCGTGTAGATGTTTAAGGTGGCGCCGTGTGATCCCTTGAAGGGATTCATGCTCACTGGCTGGGTACGACCTTAAACAGCAGAATTATGGAATAATATGAATTATGATTTTAGGACGTCCACACACGTCCTTGGCACTTCTCGTTACTTTTTTTTAGGACGTCCACAGACGTCCTTGGCACTCAATGTGTTAAGATAGGGTCTGAATTAATAAACTTCAGGCATACTGTCGTTGAGGCTAAGAGACGAGGCTAGTAGGCAACTCAAAGTGCTTCCATCTACAAAAAACCTATTTACAGGTACAGTAGGACAGGCAGAGTGACCCCAACACCAAATAAAGATGTACAATAAATGTTAATCTCAATGTCAGCTGTAGGGGACCCTAGACTTTGAACTAGAACCTACTTGTCTAAAATGTGTTTAAATATATGATATTAGAGGCTTAACTTTTCACTGCAGGGATTTTAAGACGGGGGAAAGGCTGTCTTAAAGTTAGGGGACAAAATCAAGAACAAATTTGAGAATTTTCATTCCAAGAATACCGTTTCTTCCTAAGTTTTTTCTTAGAAAGAAACATAAGAAGAAAGTTAAGAAAATACATAAGATTAAACATTTTCTTACGACTAAAGTTAAGAAAAAAATGGCACTTGAGAAGATTAATTTTTTCTTAAGAAGGTTTTGTGAATCGGGGCCCTGATGATGAGCAGCCATGACATTGGGATGTTGTTCAGTGTCTGAGCGAGTGAGCGAGAGGCTGCAGAGGGGCTATAGGATGACTCAGTGTAAATCTGTGATTGGCGACGGCGGCATGGGGTTAATGTAGCGGAACCCTCTCTCCCCCCCCCCCGCCCCGCAGCTCCCCCGCCCCCCCGCCCCCCCTCCTAATGTGGCCCCCGTCCTCCCCACAGGCCCCTCTGTCACGCTTGACTCGCCAGGGGGGTGACCTTTGAGTGACAGGTGGATGGTGGCCCGCGATTGGCCCACGCAGCAGTGTGGTTGTGGGTGTTTGAGTGCGGACAGCCAATGGCGTGGTCTCAGCGAAGAGTAAGAGCTGAACAAGAGCTCTCTCTCCAGTTGAGAGATGGAGAGCTAGAGTTTCCCTGGGCTAGTGTGCATTTGTTATCTCACGCAGGAGGAGAGGGGCGCACTCTAGTCTGGCTGGGTGAGAAAATACAAGCAAAAAGTGCAAGGATAATGGAAGAAGAAAAATGCAACGTGAGACTCATGGAATTCTCCAAGGTGAGAACTTTCTAGACTTTTGACCGCTCTTTGTTTGTAATGTGGAAGAGTTTTTATGACTTGCTTGTTGGTTCAACCCAGGTCAGGAAAGTCGAGGTGGAGAGATCTTGTTTTTCAGAGGAGAGAAGAATTCAGTCAACACACAACATATGTCGGCTCTGTCGGAGACATTTTCCTTGGTGACCCTTTTAAGGGCTCAGAAGAATCCTTTTGGTTTCCCTCTCTCTTTATGGATATACCGATGTTTACCGAGTGGTTTCTGAGCAGATGTACACAATTTCACTGAAGTCCAAGTGCTGAAATGTTCCTAGAGGGAGTGTGGGTGTTTTTCACTTGACTGATGGAATCCATTTCTCTATTCCCATCACTAAATCTGCTGCTCTCCTCTTTCTTTCTTCTCTCTTCTCAGCACATGTCTTTTTCAGCCGCGCACACTCACAAACAGCAGTGTTACAGCTCGCTCTCCCTCTCTCCCTGCTTGTAAAGCATCTGTGTTTTCTTCTTCTGTGTCCTTAGACTCACCCGCGGCTGTGAGGGCTCCACTGGTGTGAGAGAGCCTGGCCTGGCTGCACCATCTTCTCCCCCACAGCCATCTCCTCATCTCCCCGTCCCCTCCTCTGTCCCCGAGCACCATGCTGCGGCATTGGCTGGCCTGGTTGGCCATCTTGTCTCTGGACTGGGCTCCAGGCAGTTTGGCCTTCACCACCACCAGAGCCCAGGGCCTGAGGGGCCGCATCCAGAGAGACCGCCGCAACATCCGGCCCAACATCATCCTCATCATGACTGACGACCAGGACGTGGAGCTGGGTACGAGTGACGCGTTCTCACACACGCACACACGCACACACACACGCACACACGCACACACACACGCACACATGCACACACACACACAGACACACACAGACACACACGCACACGCACACGCGCACACGCACACACACACACACACACACACACACACACACACACACACACACACACACACACACACACACACACCCGGAGTTCCATTGTAGATCTACAGTGGAACTTGATGGATGATGATTGATTGATGATTATAATACATTTTTAAATGTACAGGATAGTACATTTAAATTGCATTAAAATCATATGTGTTTACTATGTACAGAAAAGTGTACTTACCTGTACTTATGTACAACTTAATGGTGTCTCAAATGGGTCATTTCCACCACATATAACAGCAGCACAGTACGGTTCTACTCTTACTTGGTCTCACTCGTCTCGACCTGATAGACTTGTTTGCTTCCACCGCAAGTTTACTCGCCTCCGCCCACAACTGGTCGTCATATCGACCGCATATCTGCCCTCCGCCCTCCATTTGTATAACGTTAAATGAACACACGGACATTTTAACAAACTGTAGATGGAAAATGAATGGTGGATGAAATCCCTTGGTTTTATGTTGAATGCAGGAGAGGACGTGACTTTTGCCGGAGTGACTTTGGTGCTCAGTCAGTACTAGTCACTGTGACTATACCAGGAAGTAGGCTATAACGTATAACGTTCAAATTAAATCCATACACAGAACTTTTAAACTGGTTATGA
This sequence comes from Poromitra crassiceps, assembly GCF_964638095.1. NCBI lineage: Eukaryota > Metazoa > Chordata > Actinopteri > Beryciformes > Melamphaidae > Poromitra > Poromitra crassiceps. Next base: position 71,411,814 of record NC_139624.1, read on the forward strand.
AATACTGGTGCCTCTATATGACCTACATGGGCAAATGAGACTATCGGCCAGGAGAATGGATATCAATTTGTTGTTATTTACATGCATGCGCTGCGCGGGGGACGGGGAGTTACGCTACGGGGAGAAGGGAAGCCAACGGCCTGGCAGCCACTCACCAGGAAAAGCTGCGGCTTTGCTAAACCCCCACCTCCGGCCTAGCGGAGCCGACCTAACACACAACTAGAAGGGCTTCCCGAGCAGCAGACTTTTTCTCTCTCAAAACAATTGAAAACCACCCTCATGTTAAGGCTGAGCAAGGAGATCGAATTTTATTTCATCAGAGCCGAAGGCAGCAACACAAAAGACTGATGGAAATATCAGAAGTGAAGGTAAGTCCCACTAAACTGGTATTCAGCATTGACAGACAGTATCCAGACACAGTAGAAACGATTCTGCCTGACCAATCAGTCGTCTGCAGTGTTTTCACGTCACCGTATGGTACCGGCTGGAACCTCAACAGAACAGAGCAGGGACTAAAAGTAGCACGACTCAACACAGCCTGTCCCGGTTTTTTGACCAGTGGAATGATACAAAACAACAAAACAAAAGTCGAGCCGGGCCGGGCGGCTCTAATACCAGCGGTGGAAATGGGCCATAAGTACTGTAGCACAATTAAGTGCACTTAAATGTATTTTAAGTAGTCAGTGGTTCTCAAATGGGGGGCCGGGGACCCCCAGGGGTCCTTGAGGGGGTTCCAGGGGGTTCCCAGCCAAAAGAGGGGTCATTTATTTTAGCTATAATTCCATTCATAAGTAACACAATGACTATTGTCATGGGTTTTATACACTTTCTGTAATAAAATCTAAAAGCATCAATCTTATTATCATATGGGGGTCCGTGGGACAAAAGCCTATCAAATGGGGGTCCGTGGTCTTATTCTTGTC
>NC_139624.1:71417736-71450236 GCF_964638095.1 Poromitra crassiceps
AGTCGGGATGGAGTCGCTCGCTTCTTGGAGTTTTGGTTGAGAGAAGCTTTTGCGATTCTGGTCATATTTATGCTGCGTGTTTCAAAGTGTGTTCCACCTGTAATCTATTATGTAAATTTGCAATCCCGCATCGCCAGCAATCAGCGCGAAAACGAAAGCGTTTTCCCCCATCCATTTTCATGAGAATGGCTGGGGTGAGAATGGCGTGACAAGTTAAAAAAATGCTTGCCTTCCTCTAGTCAGGAGAGCACTGTCGCCACTTAGTGGTCGGTAAAATAGATTATACACATTCTCTTGCTCCAATAGTGATCTCGAAGATGTAAAAGGGGTTGCTTGATGTCCCACCGTCAAAAAAAAAAAATGTTTATGTAAGACGAGATATCTCGGCTTTGGCACTCAAGCGTTGGATTATGTAAGACGAGATATCTCGGCTATGGCACTCAACGTGTTAAGCTTTCCTCAAATTCCATGACAGTAGACAATTGTAATAGGGAGGTAAGGCAGAAAGTTGGCTTGCTAGCTAGATGTGGTATGTCAGTGTTATCAATGGTAGCACGAATTCCCAATAACGCTCCAGAGGCTTGGAATAAGTACAACTTACTGCTTCGTTAACAAGCAGACCATGTAGCTTATAAAACATCATACATTCAAAATGGAGTCTGTGAGAATTTAGTCGCGGCTGCCAGATAATTGGAGATCTCCGCCTCCCGATTGTCTCTGGGGACTTCTCGTCCAAAAATAGTTGTTTAAAGAGCAGAGAACAGCCGCTAACAAACCTACGTGCCTTTGTCCAGGACAAACTTTACAAACCTACGCCCCTTTGTCCAGGACACACTTTACAAGTCAAGTCAAGTCAAGTTTATTTGTATAGCACATTTCATACACAGAGGCAATTCAAAGTGCTTCACATAAAATGGTTGACAGGAAAAGAAAAGAAAAGAAGAGAATAAAATGGACATTTAAAAGCATCACAACAAAACTTTAAAAAAGAGTATAAAAAGTGCATTAAGCAACTTCATTAAGCAGCAGCTTCACATAAAATGGTTGACAGGAAAAGAAGAGAATAAAATGGACATTTAAAAGCATCACAACAAAACTTAAAAAAAAGAGTATAAAAAGTGCATTAACTCATTGAGTGCCAATGACGACAATCGTCGTCAATTCGATTAGTGACGTAGAGTGCCAATGACGACGATTGTCGTCAATTGCGTTTTTTGACGGTGGGACGTGGATCAAAGCCTATTACATCTCCTATAAAAATATGGGAGCTATTGAACCTATTTTACAGACCCATTAGGTGGCGACAGTGCTCTCCAGATTAGAGAAAGGTCAGGAAAACAGCAGGAAAAAGCCCCGTGATGAAAGAGAAACCGCTCATGCTGCAGCCAGAGCCATATAGATGGCTCTGGCTGGAGCTGACGTTGGCTGTGAACAGCAGTCAATCCGCGCCCACAACTGAGCCCCTCTGCCTCTGTCTGTCTGTCTGCATAGTTTCTCCACACGATTAGCCGCCAGAAAGGCAGCACTCGACGCCGAAGGGCCAAACCATTCTCAGCAGTCCGGTTTGGCTTTTCCGTGTAGCGCTGGGAGCCGGCGCACAAAAACGGAGCGCTCCGAAAATAGACTGGGTGCGTGAGGCTGTGTGTTAGTGTGGGGAGGAGTTTGCAGCTGAGGGGGGGGAGAGGGGGAGGGGGGGAGAGGGGGGTGGGGCACGCAGGGCACCACACAACTACACCACGTCACTACATCAGAAAATATTAGCTTCAGACTCAGTGAATGTGCTTGAAATGCTTAATTTCACAAAAGGCGGAATATCTCAGCTTCTAATTTGAAACGTCTCTTTTTGCTCAAAACAACCTATCTTCTCCGACTCATAACTAAAGAACGGAAAATGGTATCAATAAACTTTTTTTTGCAGAGTCTCATCGTTCTTTGTGCGTGTTCGGTGTTTACATAGTAATATCACACAATATTCTGTGGGCCTCGAGAAATCACTGAAAACGCTCTGAAACTCTGGCACTGGGAGCGTCCGTTCTCCAAAAGTGGCTGGCACTCAATGAGTTAAGCAACAGGCGCAGCAGTTGTAGAAAGAGCTAAAAAATTATAGAGGACTCATTGGGTTTGCATAGTAGGTGTCAGCAGTTAAAAGCGACGGTAAACATAAAAGTCTTTAGTCTATTTTTAAAAGTAAGTAAGGTTGGGGCAGATCTGAGGTCTTCAGGCAATTTGTTCCAGCTAGCAGAAGCATAGTGGGTAAATGCAGCCTTCCCATGATTTGATTTGATCCTAGGGACAGTTAATAAGCTGGACCCTGTTGACCTAAGAGTTCTAGACGGTTCGTAGCGTGGGAGCAATTCAGCTATGTATTTTGGGCCTAGGCCATTAAGTGATTTATAGACTAATAACAGTATTTTAAAATCTATTCTATGACACACTGGCAACCAGTGTAAGGACTTAAGAACTGGAGTGATATGATCAGCTTTCTTAGTCTTCGTTAGAACTCTAGCAGCAGCATTCTGGATGAGTTGAAGTTGCCTAAGTTCTTTTTTGGAGAGACCAGAAAAAAGGCTATTGCAGTAGTCTAACCTACTATAAATGAAGGCGTGAATTAGTTTTTCTAGATCCTGTCTGGACATGTATCCCCTAATTCTTGCTATATTTTTAAGATGATAAAAAGCTGATTTTCTAATTGACTTAATGTGGGAGTTAAAGTTGAGATCGGAATCAATAATAACTCCAAGATTTTTGACTTGATCCTTAGGCTTCAGGGATAGAGACTCAAGGCGTACAGTGATTTTAAGCCTTTGTTCTTTGGGGCCAAAGACGATCACCTCAGTTTTGTCTTTGTTTAGCTGTAGGAAATTCTGGCACATCCAGTTATTTATTTGATCAATGCACTGGCACAATGATTCTATGGGGGCATAGTCAGCTGAGGAAAGAGTTATATACAACTGAGTGTCGTCTGCATAGTTATGATAGGCTACTTTGTTTTTTTGCATAATTAGGCATAGAGGAAGCATATAAAGGTTGAAGAGAACGGGCCCCATAATGGATCCTTGAGGCACCCCACAAGTCATCCTAGTTAGGTCAGATGTGTAATTGCCAATGGAGACGAGGTACTTCCTGTCTTGAAGATAGGACTTGAACCACAAACTTACGCCCCTTTGTCCAGGACACACTTTATAAACCTACGCGCCTTTGTCCAGGACACACTTTACAAACCTACGCGCCTTTGTCCAGGACACACTTTACAAACCTACGCTCCTTTGTCCAGGACACACTTTACAAACCTATGCCCCTTTGTCCAGGACACACCTTACAAACCTACGCCCCTTTGTCCAGAACCCCCTTTACAAATCTACGCCCCTTTGTCCAGGACACACTTTACAAACCTACGCCCCTTTGTCCAGGACACACTTTACAAACCTACGCGCCTTTGTCCAGGACACACTTTACAAACCTACGCCCCTTTGTCCAGGACACACTTTACAAACCTACGCCCCTTTGTCCAGGACACACCTTACAAACCTACGCCCCTTTGTCCAGGACACACTTTACAAACCTACGCGCCTTTGTCCAGGACACACTTTATAAACCTACACGCCTTTGTCCAGGACACACTTTACAAACCTACGCCCCTTTGTCCAGGACACACTTTACAAACCTTACAAACCTACGCCCCTTTGTCCAGGACACACTTTACAAACCTACGCCCCTTTGTCCAGGACACACCTTACAAACCTACGCCCCTTTGTCCAGGACACACTTTACAAACCTTACAAACCTATGCCCCTTTGTCCAGGACACACTTTACAAACCTACGCCCCTTTGTCCAGGACACACCTTACAAACCTACGCCCCTTTGTCCAGGACACACTTTACAAACCTTACAAACCTATGCCCCTTTGTCCAGGACACAATTTACAAACCTACGCCCCTTTGTCCAGGACACACCTTACAAACCTACGCCCCTTTGTCCAGGACACACTTTACAAACCTACGCGCCTTTGTCCAGGACACACTTTACAAACCTTACAAACCTATGCCCCTTTGTCCAGGACACACTTTACAAACCTACGCCCCTTTGTCCAGGACACACCTTACAAACCTACGCCCCTTTGTCCAGGACACACTTTACAAACCTACGCGCCTTTGTCCAGGACACACTTAACAAACCTACGCGCCTTTGTCCAGGACACACTTTACAAACCTACGCCCCTTTGTCCAGGACACACTTTACAAACCTACGCCCCTTTGTCCAGGACACACTTTACAAACCTACGCCCCTTTGTCCAGGACACACCTTACAAACCTACGCCCCTTTGTCCAGGACACACTTTACAAACCTTACAAACCTATGCCCCTTTGTCCAGGACCCACTTTACAAACCTACACCCCTTTGTCCAGGACACACCTTACAAACCTACGCCCCTTTGTCCAGGACACACTTTACAAACCTTACAAACCTATGCCCCTTTGTCCAGGACACAATTTACAAACCTACGCCCCTTTGTCCAGGACACACCTTACAAACCTACGCCCCTTTGTCCAGGACACACTTTACAAACCTATGCGCCTTTGTCCAGGACACACTTTACAAACCTTACAAACCTATGCCCCTTTGTCCAGGACACACTTTACAAACCTACGCCCCTTTGTCCAGGACACACCTTACAAACCTACGCCCCTTTGTCCAGGACACACTTTACAAACCTACGCGCCTTTGTCCAGGACACACTTTACAAACCTACGCGCCTTTGTCCAGGACACACTTTACAAACCTACGCCCCTTTGTCCAGGACACACTTTACAAACCTACGCGCCTTTGTCCAGGACACACTTTACAAACCTACGTGCCTTTGTCCAGGATACACTTTACAAACCTAGGCCCCTTTGGCCAGGACACACTTTACAAACCTACGCCCCTTTGTCCAGGACACACCTTACAAACCTACGCCCCTTTGTCCAGGACACACCTCTTCTTTTCTTTTCTTTGATAGGGACAACGCAATTGAACATGGTTCCAATACAGAGGATACTTTGGAGTGGTTTTGCGATGCAGAGTTTTTTTTTTTTTTACTCCCCACTTGTTTCCACCCAGTTTGAACAATGAAAGCTGGGAAAAAGTCCTCAGTCTCTAGTGGAGCGAAGCGGAGAGAGACTGAGGACTGAGTCTAGTGAGAAAGCAACCATTATGTGAGATGATGCCACTTAGTACTAATCAGCTACGAATGGTTCACAGGAGAATGAAGTTCTTCACCTTGATGACCATTTCATGTTACAGTGGAATCTGCTTATAGTGATCACGCTTATAGTGATCACGTTTAAGGTCCTTACACATCAAGAGCGATGCGAATATACAGCACGAAATTGGGTTGCGAGTTTTGACCCACCTGTCAATCACAGCCACAGATGTGTACACGTCGGAAGCGAATTTCTGAAAAATCGACCGTGGTTCGAAAAAATAAACACCGCAATAACGCTCAGCGAAACTTCGCCGTTGGTATGCATGGTTGCATTAACTGATATAGGTTCGGAAAATATTATTGACGTGCGAATTAATCGCACGAAAAAAACGCTCCCGATGTGTAAGTGATCACGGTTATAGTGATCACGCTTATAGTGATCAAAAAGCTTGGTTCTGAATCATTCCTATACACATGCTGTTTAAATAACTCACTTATAGTGATCAATACTTCGCTTACAGTGATCATTTTGAGCCTTGTCCCACCTGAGAACAATGATTTTTTTTTTTTTATTACAGTAATTTTATTATTTCTTTACTTACAAACTGACAAAAATGAGCCAATGAGATACAGCAGCGATACTCGGTGCATGTCTGTCTGTTTATGGAGAGCTCACAGCTTCTCTGTCTGTGGAGAGATCACAGCATCTCTGTCTGTGGAGAGATCACAGCATCTCTGTCTGTGGAGAGATCACAGCTTCTCTGCCTGTGGAGAGATCACAGCATCTCTGTCTGTGGAGAGATCACAGCATCTCTGTCTGTGGAGAGATCACAGCATCTCTGTCTGTGGAGAGATCACAGCTTCTCTGCCTGTGGAGAGATCACAGCATCTCTGTCTGTGGAGAGATCACAGCATCTTTGTCTGTGGAGAGATCACAGCATATCTGTCTGTGGAGAGATCACAGCTTCTCTGTCTGTGGAGAGATCACAGCTTCTCTGCCTGTGGAGAGATCACAGCATCTCTGTCTGTGGAGAGATCACAGCTTCTCTGCCTGTGGAGAGATCACAGCATCTCTGTCTGTGGAGAGATCACAGCATCTTTGTCTGTGGAGAGATCACAGCATCTCTGTCTGTGGAGAGATCACAGCTTCTCTGTCTGTGGAGAGATCACAGCATCTCTGTCTGTGGAGAGATCACAGTATATCTGTCTGTGGAGAGATCACAGCATCTCTGTCTGTGGAGAGATCACAGTATCTCTGTCTGTGGAGAGATCACAGTATCTCTGTCTGTGGAGAGCTCACAGCTTCTCTGCCTGTGGAGAGATCACAGCTTCTCTGCCTGTGGAGAGATCACAGCTTCTCTGTCTGTGGAGAGATCACAGCTTCTCTGCCTGTGGAGAGATCACAGCTTCTCTGTCTGTGGAGAGATCACAGCTTCTCTGCCTGTGGAGAGATCACAGCTTCTCTGCCTGTGGAGAGATCACAGCATCTCTGCCTGTGGAGAGATCACAGCTTCTCTGCCTGTGGAGAGATCACAGCTTCTCTGCCTGTGGAGAGATCACAGCTTCTCTGCCTGTGGAGAGATCACAGCTTCTCTGCCTGTGGAGAGATCACAGCATCTCTGTCTGTGCAGAGATGTCTGTCTATGTGAGACCACTGTGTTTGAAACAGCTGGAGGCCTAAGTTACTGTATGGATTTTTAAAGTCAATAACATTCCTTTACTTTATATGTACTGTATACATGTAAGACATATTTGTACTGTATTCATGTATTTATATGTATTGTATTCATGTAATACATATGTCAATTAGATGGTAATCTCCATGAGAAATACAGAAAAAGGAAAAAATCGGTTATAATGATCATCCGCGTATTAGTGATAAATTTGACCCATCCCAAGGTGATCACAATAGTGCACTAATTGTGCACTATTGACACCGTCACTTCCGTTTGACCTGCCAGAGGCCTCCTCAGCAGCAGTGGCTCAGATGATGCAGAGTTGGCAGCACAGATGAAACCAGTATGGCAACTGCTGCTGTGCCATGTGCACGCAATCGCCAGCCTCTGTGGGCATGTGCGAGCGCCAGGTCATTAAAGCTGCCCCATAAAAGCCTATTAATAGAGACAGGATGAATCAGCCAAACCCACTTCTGACATTTGAGGGAAATCACCCTTTACCCTTTCATTCTGACGCTGGCACTCCCTGCTGCGTGTTGTGTGCCAGGCAGCCAGCGTAGCATGGCAGCGTGCAGGTAGAATGCTTCAATAACTGCTGTGGAATCTTGGCAAATGGCATTGTGATTTTAGTGGGAGGGTGTGACGTACATGTAAAAGACTGCATCACGCCTGGAGGCTAGCTTTTGATCAAAAAGTCAGGCCAATGGATTGTTGCATGTACGACAATGCCAAATCTCCCAAGTCGAAGCCGTAGACCGTATAATAAATATGGACGTAGCTAACGTGATGACGTCACCCATTGGGTTTTTGAACTGCCGTTTTGAAGCCTTGAGTTTTTGCATTTGGAGCCAGAAGCAGCGAGTGCGAGACCAGGGGTTTCCCACAGAGCCGCAGCAGCAACGCCTGCTGTTGGTCCGTGATCGGCGAGCTGCGCCATCACTGAACCTGTCAACCATGCCCCAAAACATAGTCTGCTTTATCATCTATTAAATATATCATCAAATACATTCTATTTGACTCCAAACGGGACCATGATTTACAAGATGAACATCATGCTGTATTGAAGAAGACTTGAAACTAGAGATTGAGACCATCAACTCATTAGGAAATTGTTTGAGGTAATAAATCAATTGAGAAGTAGGGTCATTTTCCCATTGACTCACATGCATCTGACTTCTTTTTGCAGCAGTGGAGTCACCCCCTGCTGGCCATTAGAAAGAATGCAGGTTTAAGCCACTTCCGCATTGGCTTAATTTTCCACAAACAGAGCTACCCCCTTGGTCTAAGCCCTTGAGAGCAAACATTTAAACACTTGATTTGGCTGAAAATTGACACTTGTCCTTTCACTGCCCATTCCATTAGATAGCATGGAATCAAGCACAGTGAGAGAAAGAGAGAGAGAGAGAGGCTTCCACAGAGAGGAGTAGAGGGCGAGCACAGTGAGAGAGAGAGAGAGAGAGGCTTCCACAGAGAGGAGTAGAGGGCGAGCACAGTGAGAGAGAGAGAGAGGCTTCCACAGAGAGGAGTAGAGGGCGAGCACAGTGAGAGAGAGAGAGAGAGAGAGAGGCTTCCACAGAGAGGAGTAGAGGGCGAGCACAGTGAGAGAGAGAGAGAGGCTTCCACAGAGAGGAGTAGAGGGCGAGCACAGTGAGAGAGAGAGAGAGGCTTCCACAGAGAGGAGTAGAGGGCGAGCACAGTGAGAGAGAGAGAGAGGCTTCCACAGAGAGGAGTAGAGGGTGAGCACAGTGAGAGAGAGCGAGCACAGTGAGAGAGAGAGAGAGGCTTCCACAGAGAGGAGTAGAGGGTGAGCACAGTGAGAGAGAGAGAGAGAGAGAGAGAGAGAGAGAGTGTGGTAGAGAGGAGTAGAGGGAGGAAGCTGTCATAACAACATACCAGGCTTCTCTCACCATCAAGTGGTGTCACATCCAGTACTGCAGAGATTCACTGATGAGGCAGCAGTTCACACACACGCACGCACGCACGCACGCACAGACACAGACACAGACACGCACACACACACACACACACACACACACACACACACACACACACACACACACACACACACACACACACACATACACACACACATACACACACACACACACACACACACAAAACAAGCACATACTCACGCACACACAGGCAAGCTGCCAGCTGTTGACTCCACAGATTGGTACCGTACTGCCCTCAATGGCCCCTCTTCATGGCCCACTGGCCCCTCTCCACTGATTTCAAAATGACTGGACTAGTGAAAGCAACGTGTCTGGACCAGTGGTCTGGACGTGTTGTTGCAACTGATTTGATCAATGCTTCTGTTGATTTGGATTTTTCATAATCCCTCCTTCACTTGTAGCGGCCTAGATGGGATTTGAGCCCTATCATAATATGCCTTGTTAACATATTCTTGCTTTTTGTTTCTTGTTTCCAGGACTATTTCACAGATCTGATCACCAACGACAGCATCAACTATTTCCGCATGTCCAAGAGGATGTACCCCCACCGCCCTGTGATGATGGTCATCAGCCACGCTGCCCCCCATGGCCCAGAGGACTCAGCGCCACAGTTCTCTGAGCTGTTCCCCAACGCCTCGCAACACATGTAGGTCACACTGAACCACATGCTGTATTGCAGTACCATCCAAAGCCACAATGTAGCTTAACATGACACCGCTGGTAAAGGAATGGACATATAAATGATACACGCAGAAATACTCCTAGTCAGACATTCACAGACTCTGGAGAGTCTGCTGCTGCTACTTGGAATTTTTCTCACTAAAAAACAATTGCACTTTTTATGATTTGGTGTACCTCCATTTGCAAAACATTATGACAGCGTGCGCGCCCCTCATCGCCGGTGATGACAGGTTGCTGAGAAGCTGCTCGGGTTCGACGACTCGGGCGAGCGTGGAATCAAAATGATTTATCATCCAAGAATAGCTGGGGCACATACCAGCGAGAAGATCGGGGATGGGTGTTTTTTTATGGAGCGCTCCTCTCATGCCAAACCCACATTGGCCTCCCACATCTCTCATCGCTGAAGCTGTGGCAGCAGCTCCGATACTCTGGGTCGTTCCATGGCAACGTGCCCTGTCGCCCCTGCACCCGTCTCCATGGCAACGTGCCCTGTCGCCCCTGCACCCGTCTCCCTCCTGCCCCCCCCCCTCCTGTGTAATTCCCAGAGGACTTCCTGACCCTGTCCATATCAATCAGGAGTTTCTCCCTGCGGCTCCTGGGATGTGAGGAATGCATTGTGTGCATTGTGACATTATTAATTTATTTCTAAAGGGGGTGGAGCTGGGGCCCTGGAGTGACTAAAGGGGGTGGAGCTGGGGCCCTGGAGTGAGTGACGAAAGGGGTTGTCCCAGTGATTGCGTGTAGGTGAAGTGTGTGTGTGTGTGTGTGTGTGTGTGTGTGTGTGTGTGTGTGTGTGTAAAATGCAGTGAGGGACAGGTGGTTGACACGGACGGACAAAGTCGTAGGCGCAGTTTGCGGACTTTGCATGTAATGACCAAATATGACACAAAAGCTTCTTCGTAGAGGAGAAGTATTTTGTCTGTTTTTCGCACATCGTTCTATTTGAGGCACTGTTTGGGGTTGGTTTTAAAGAGGTTTGGTAACACCCTACAATAACTGTTATAGGGAAGGTCCATCCACCACCTCAGCCCAGGTAATGGAAAATCCTGAGTGCAGCCTCGTCTGCGCAGAGACTCTCTCTTGGCTGTGGAAGCCATATCCAGCTAATCTGTAATGCATGGTGCGGGGAAGAGACTGTGAGACTGTGTGGCAGTAAAAGAGAGGAGCCAGCTCGTAAATCAAACCGGCGTCTGTTCTTTTGACAGGAGCAATAATAGGGGTGGGTTTGATGTTAATGTCATTAACATTCCTCAGCCAAGGTGTTTTTTTACCCTGTCTCTCTCAGATGTAAGCTAGGGTTAGCTTAGCTAGCGACTCGCTCACTACACTCTAAAAACGTTGTGAGATGTGTGGTTTGGTTTTTCTCAGTGTCAGGTCTGTCTAAAACTGACTGAAAGTAAAGCTATTCTGGACATAGCTCAGCGAGTTGCTTTAGGGAAAGCCAGTAAATCCATGTTGAGCTAAGACCTTCACCACAGCACTATAGCCCATGCTGAATGGTACCATGTGGAGGGTTTGTATGGTTCTGATGTGAGCACCCGGGCCTTTGCACTGTTCTAATCCATGGCTAACACCACAAAACACCAACCTATGTGTGACAGGTGGCAGGTGTGACCTCTCCTATAGGGACTGGCTTCATTCCACTGACCCCTGCATTCCTGGTCCCCCGGTGCCCAGGGCCCCATACCTTGGTGGCCCAGTGCCCAGAGACAGGTCCCTTTGTGGGGCTTATTAGACCGCCTGGCTGGGTGGGTGAAGAGTTCACCCTTTGCACAAAGAAGGCCTGAGGAGGAGAGGGCAGAAGGCAGCTCACTCAATCAGAGCAGAGCAGCTCCCATAGCAGGTCTTCATTAAGTATCTAAGCCTGGATAGCTCGTCCAGGGGTGCTTATAAAGGGTGGAACCCAGTCCTCTTAATTTATACGCTATTCTAAGAATTAACTACTTCCAAATTGGAAAGGAAATTATTTCCTGGTCATTGCAGAATTCCAGGAACACTGCGGACATCGCATTCTGGGTCTAAACTTGATTTGGTTGCTGGGGCTATAGTTATACTATTCAGTGTACTTTTGTCATGGACATAGAACCACAGAAGACTCCCAGACACAAACATCAGCTTCATACTCAGGCAGGCGTGTGGGTGTTCAGCCCCTCCTCCTCCTCCTCCTCACAACAACCCCATACCACAACAGACAGGTGAACTGCCTCTCTCAGCCGCAACTCCACAAACACTCTTTCTCCCTCCCTCCCTCCCTCTCGCTGTGTGTGTGTGTGTATCCACCCTTTTCATTCCTCCCCCATTTCAAATGACCGTGACTTATTGAGTTTTTGCTCCAGAAGTTGTTGCAAACTTGACTTTGGGGGCCTATTATTTTCTTAAGCATGTGCCAACCCTCAAATGACTTATCTGGGCCAAGAGAGCGCAGTGGAGCACGGAGCCTCTGGTCTCTGTGTGAGGGGAGAGATGGGAGGTGTAGAAAAACAGCTAGCGTGCTGCTGAGCTGCTGAGCATGGAGACATTTCCCTCAACAAACAGGCACGTTATTGATGTTTGTCACATACAGTAGACAGCAGGTTAGAGAACCCACAGGTCACCTGTTACTGAGGAACACTTTGTGAAAAGCAGCAGACAGGTCACCTGTTACTGAGGAACACTTTGTGAAAAGCAGCAGACAGGTCACCTGTTACTGAGGAACACTTTGTGAAAAGCAGCAGACAGGTCACCTGTTACTGAGGAACACTTTGTGAAAAGCAGCAGACAGGTCACCTGTTACTGAGGAACACTTTGTGAAAAGCAGCAGACAGGTCACCTGTTACTGAGGAACACTTTGTGAAAAGTAGCAGACAGGTCACCTGTTACTGAGGAACACTTTGTGAAAAGCAGCAGACAGGTCACCTGTTACTGAGGAACACTTTGTGAAAAGCAGCAGACAGGTCACCTGTTACTGAGGAACACTTTGTGAAAAGCAGCAGACAGGTCACCTGTTACTGAGGAACACTTTGTGAAAAGTAGCAGACAGGTCACCTGTTACTGAGGAACACTTTGTGAAAAGTAGCAGACAGGTCACCTGTTACTGAGGAACACTTTGTGAAAAGCAGCAGACAGGTCACCTGTTACTGAGGAACACTTTGTGAAAAGTAGCAGACAGGTCACCTGTTACTGAGGAACACTTTGTGAAAAGCAGCAGACAGGTCACCTGTTACTGAGGAACACTTTGTGAAAAGCAGCAGACAGGTCACCTGTTACTGAGGAACACTTTGTGAAAAGCAGCAGACAGGTCACCTGTTACTGAGGAACACTTTGTGAAAAGTAGCAGACAGGTCACCTGTTACTGAGGAACACTTTGTGAAAAGCAGCAGACAGGTCACCTGTTACTGAGGAACACTTTGTGAAAAGTAGCAGACAGGTCACCTGTTACTGAGGAACACTTTGTGAAAAGTAGCAGACAGGTCACCTGTTACTGAGGAACACTTTGTGAAAAGCAGCAGACAGGTCACCTGTTACTGAGGAACACTTTGTGAAAAGTAGCAGACAGGTCACCTGTTACTGAGGAACACTTTGTGAAAAGCAGCAGACAGGTCACCTGTTACTGAGGAACACTTTGTGAAAAGCAGCAGACAGGTCACCTGTTACTGAGGAACACTTTGTGAAAAGCAGCAGACAGGTCACCTGTTACTGAGGAACACTTTGTGAAAAGTAGCAGACAGGTCACCTGTTACTGAGGAACACTTTGTGAAAAGCAGCAGACAGGTCACCTGTTACTGAGGAACACTTTGTGAAAAGTAGCAGACAGGTCACCTGTTACTGAGGAACACTTTGTGAAAAGTAGCAGACAGGTCACCTGTTACTGAGGAACACTTTGTGAAAAGTAGCAGACAGGTCACCTGTTACTGAGGAACACTTTGTGAAAAGCAGCAGACAGGTCACCTGTTACTGAGGAACACTTTGTGAAAAGTAGCAGACAGGTCACCTGTTACTGAGGAACACTTTGTGAAAAGTAGCAGACAGGTCACCTGTTACTGAGGAACACTTTGTGAAAAGTAGCAGACAGGTCACCTGTTACTGAGGAACACTTTGTGAAAAGTAGCAGACAGGTCACCTGTTACTGAGGAACACTTTGTGAAAAGTAGCAGACAGGTCACCTGTTACTGAGGAACACTTTGTGAAAAGTAGCAGACAGGTCACCTGTTACTGAGGAACACTTTGTGAAAAGCAGCAGACAGGTCACCTGTTACTGAGGAACACTTTGTGAAAAGCAGCAGACAGGTCACCTGTTACTGAGGAACACTTTGTGAAAAGCAGCAGACAGGTCACCTGTTACTGAGGAACACTTTGTGAAAAGTAGCAGACAGGTCACCTGTTACTGAGGAACACTTTGTGAAAAGTAGCAGACAGGTCACCTGTTACTGAGGAACACTTTGTGAAAAGTAGCAGACAGGTCACCTGTTACTGAGGAACACTTTGTGAAAAGTAGCAGACAGGTCACCTGTTACTGAGGAACACTTTGTGAAAAGTAGCAGACAGGTCACCTGTTACTGAGGAACTCTTTGTGAAAAGTAGCAGACAGGTCACCTGTTACTGAGGAACACTTTGTGAAAAGCAGCAGACAGGTCACCTGTTACTGAGGAACACTTTGTGAAAAGCAGCAGACAGGTCACCTGTTACTGAGGAACACTTTGTGAAAAGCAGCAGACAGGTCACCTGTTACTGAGGAACACTTTGTGAAAAGTAGCAGACAGGTCACCTGTTACTGAGGAACACTTTGTGAAAAGCAGCAGACAGGTCACCTGTTACTGAGGAACACTTTGTGAAAAGCAGCAGACAGGTCACCTGTTACTGAGGAACACTTTGTGAAAAGCAGCAGACAGGTGCCTGCTGGCCAGTTTTTTGTTTGTTTGTTTTGCTTTTGTACCTGTATGTGACTCTATCAGACACATGATATATGTTGCATTGGTCCTAACACTTGTGTCATAATAACCTTTGGTATGTATGTTGTCCTTGCTTCCTCCCTAGCACCCCCAGCTACAACTATGCCCCCAACATGGACAAACACTGGATCATGCAGTACACCGGCCCCATGAGACCCATCCACATGGAGTTCACCAATTTTCTACACCGGAAGAGGCTGCAGACCCTCATGTCTGTGGATGACTCAGTGCAGAAGGTCAATTCTCTATGGACACTCTTATATAATCTATCTATCTATCCGTCTGTCTGTCTGTCTGTCTGTCTGTCTATCTATCTATCTATCTATCTATCTATCTATCTATCTATCTATCTATCTATCTATCTATCTATCTATCTGTCTGTCTGTCTATCTATCTATCTATCTATCTATCTGTCTATCTATCTATCTGTCTGTCTGTCTGTCTGTCTGTCTATCTATCTATCTATCTATCTGTCTGTCTGTCTATCTATCTATGTCTCTATCTATCTATCTACCTATCTATGTCTCTATCTATCTATCTATCTATCTATCTATCTATCTATCTATCTACCTATCTATGTCTCTATCTATCTATCTATCTATCTATCTATCTATCTATCTATCTATCTATCTATCTATCTATCTATCTGTCTATCTATCTATCTATCTATCTATCTACCTATCTATGTCTCTATCTATCTATCTCTCTGTCTATCTATCTATCTATAAAAGGGACAATGTGGGCAGCGGCAGTGATGTCATAAGAGCAGGTGAGCCCGCACAGCGGTCGGGCTGCATGGCGGGCGAGGCCGCGCAGCGGCCGAGCTGCGTATGCAAGCTGCAGGGCCAGCTCGGTGAGCTGCAGGGCGGGCGAGGCCATAGCAAACCCGCGCAACTTATTATAGTATACAGGCCACTCTCTCTCAATCATGAATCCTTCATTTTGGAAAGCTCATGTGTACTAACTATGTTACTATAGTCATTAATTATCTAATTAATGATCTAACTATGTTACTATAGTCATTAATTATCTAATTAATGATCTAACTATGTTACTAGAGTCATTAATTAGCTCATTAATTATCTAATCATTCATTTCATCTCCCAGGTTTATGAGATGCTAATAGAAACTGGAGAGCTGGACAACACTTACATCATCTACACCGCAGACCATGGCTACCACATCGGTCAGTTTGGCCTGGTCAAAGGCAAGTCCATGCCTTACGACTTTGACATCCGAGTGCCCTTCTTCCTGAGAGGACCCAACGTGGAGCCAGGGGCCGTGTAAGAGCAGCCACTCACTCAAATCATCAGATTTCTGCAGCTCACAAACATCACATTGTCTCCACATCTCCGAATGTTCCATCACCCTGAACAAACATTTAATACTGCACTGTAAAAGTTCAACAATGTGTGGGTGCAATCCTCACTTATTGAGCTTATTGCTTTTACCAGTGTACATCAACTGATGCATATGGCAGAAGCTGAAGTAACGTTTGATGTGTGTGCCTCTTCAGTAATCCTCATCTGGTGCTGAACATTGACCTGGCTCCCACCATTCTTCACATTGCCGGGCTGGACACCCCTCCAGACATGGATGGGAAGTCCATCCTTAAGCTGCTGGAGCAGGAGAAGACTGGCAACAGGTTGGTATGGCCCCATCATGACATGCTGTCATGTCAACAGTAAACACGGCACACAATCATGACTTGGTGTCATGTGCATCATAAGATGTGCTTCACTTCCATTCAGTAGGGTTAGTTATTCAGTAGTCGCTCTTGAGCAAACGCAAAGTTGTTCAGCCGGAATAATTGCTTCTGCCCCAGCTTTTGCAAAACGTGGGTTCAAGTGCAATTTGGGTGATTCTTCTCAGCTGTGGGGCTTTTGGCTGGGATTCTTTGAGCTTCTCCCCGTGAACTTTCTCTTTGAATTTGAAGTTTTCTAGTTGAATGATGATTGGCTGTTGGGTACTGATGGAAGGTCAAATGAGATCATCCAGACCTTCTGCCCTCTATCAAAATCAACACATTAATACATCAAAAACAATCGGTTGCACCGGAAAACATTTTCAGCGCAACAAAAAGGACTTAGAGGTATTCCATTTAATGCTGAGAAGGCATTTGCGGTGATTTCCAACACGTTTCTTCACATTCACATATTTCCCGGTGTTCACTTCAGAAGGCCTCTTGACCCCCACAAAGTCTCTTGGTGTGATCGACTTGCATGATGTTGGCTGGTGGTGCGACCGACATAGCTGATGGTGAAGCTGCACAGGCCATATGAATTCTATAAACTTTGTGCTTTTTTGTTTTCCCAGATTCAAACCCAACCGGAAACCCAAAGTCTGGAGGGACACATTCCTGGTGGAGCGAGGGTAAACTAGCCTTCTTTATTCCCGTTCCACACCACAGGCACATCCATGTCATTGCAGAACATCGTGTCAGAAATCCCGACAGAACATCTTGTTGAACCCGAGACAGTATGAGGCCTCGTCGCATGTTCCCTTCTCTCCCAGCAAAGCCAAGCCTCTTTCTTCCCCCAGTTCACTCTTATCTGACAGACATTTCCTGACCACAGTCGGCTTGGAAGGCAGCGCTCGTGGAAGAGGGGATCGACATTTTCTCGGGTTGTTTGGTAAAGCTCTTAAGCGGCTGGCACATTATGACGGTTCACGCAAGAGGTGCTGACACATGTGTAACCAGGCTATTCGATCAGTCATAGGGAAAAAACAATATAAGTCTTTGTCCTCTGCCCGGGGGGGGGGGCTTGCATAATTCAACACACCTCCGAGACACTAAAGTTGACTTAGCCCGCTGTCCTGTCCTCGCCCTGCCGGAGACAGACGGAGGAGACATTACAGTAACACACGGGTAGAGCTATAGACATGGTGCAAAATACACACAAGGGCTAGCCAGGCTAAGGGGGCTAGCCAGGCTAAGGGGGCTAGCCAGGCTGAGGATGATATTACCTGAGGAATGACAGAAAGGCCTCACACTCATTCCATTCAGAGGACATGTCACCAGCTCACCCAGTGTGGAATTCAGCCGTCACGCCACGGACCAGAGTTTTCTCTGTGGCGCACGCACTCGTACACATGCTGTCACACGGGGTTCCTCTGCCTTTCCGACATGCTGCCACTCCGAACGTTAACTTCCATTATTCGGACTGGCGGTCGTTCACCTTAGAAGCCGCAATGCCGACCTTAGGTTTAGGCGTGGGGGTGGGAGAGGTTAGGTTTTGGGTTAGGGTCTGGGGGAGGTTAGGTTTAGGCATGGGGGGAGGTTAGGTTTGGCGTGGGGGCTGGGAGAGGTGAAAAACAGGGAATATAGACCCCCTTTCTGAGTGCCGATATTTCGGAGTGGCAGAACGTCGGAGTGGCAGCACGTCGGAGTGGCAGCATGTAACCCTGTCACACACATTTTACAAACGTCGCCAGTCCCTTTATTTAAGCTCTCCGCGGCCACCGGAAATATATCACCTAATAGGAACGTGATACGTTCCTATTTCGCACATAACCCACTTTTATCCACTCAACACTGTCGCAAACTTGACAACTCGGAAGAGAAATAATCTGATCGATCTCCTTTTCACACGGCAGAGATGGCCAAGCAAAAAAAAAGAGAAAGCGAGAGAGAAGAAGACGTAACAGGAAGGAGAAGACAGAGGGCATGGGGTAGGAAAAAGAGGCGGGGCCGAGCACATCGCTGGCTGCTGTGTGCAGAGCTGTGCTGGCAGTGCGTCATGATAGATGACGTCTTTGGAGAAGCACTCCTCTACAGCTGTTTTTCTCCACCATCATTTCCTCTCATCCCCCACTCATTTGCTCCTCGTCCTCCTTTGCTAGTATTCCCATCTCCTTCCCCCTCATCTGCTCATGTTGCCAGCGACTGCGTCCACATCCTGCAGAGACACGTGTCCCAAGAGTTAGCCTAGCCTCCTGCGGGAGGAACCGCCTGGCCTGCTGGACCGCTGTGAAATGAAAAAGAGCCTGACCTCTGAACTCTGACCCCTTAAGGCTTTAGCTCGTTTAATCCATTCTTCCATTAATCCACAGTGTTTATGAAGGCTGTCTGCTGGAGCTCTGTTCCCTTAAGTGCTGAGATTAGCCTGCACAGACCTCTCTGTTACACACACACACACACACACACACACACACACACACACACATGTCGCAGCACAGTCACACACAGTAGCTAATGTGTCTGGCAGGGTTCTCTCTCGTTGGGCCATGTGATATACTGTATGCTTTCATGTCCTCGCATTGCCTTGAGGTACCTCTGGGGGGCGTCTGGGTCAGTGGAGAGGTAAAACCCACCCGCCTACCACCGCGACAGCTCCTACAGACACAATTGGCCGTGTCTGCAGGTGGGAAGCGGGGGGATTATGTGTCCTGGTCACTGCACACTAGTGCCTCCTCTGGATGGCTGGGGGGGGGGGGACGGGGGGTCGCCTGTTTGGGAGGGAGGGGAACTGAGGGGGAATAGCGCGATCCTTCCACACTCTACGTCCTGCCGGGGGGAAACTCTGGCAGGTGAAAAGAAGCGGCTGGCAACTACATATTATTATGCCTCTGCACATGTATCGGAGGAAGCATGTGCTAGTCTACGGCTCTCCCCAGATAGGCAGCGGGGGTACAATTGGGGAGAAAATGGAAGAGAGAGAGAGAGAGAGAGAGAGAAAAAACAACATTACCTTGCAGTACCTCTGAGTCTGCTGAGATGCTGACTGACACTTTGGACTGACTATCCTGTGTTCTGTAGCCGTCAGGGAGTGACACAGACAACAACTGTTAGCGCCTTAATCACCCTTGGCTGGAAGCTAGAGAAAACAGCTAGGCCAGTGTGTGAACATTGGCTGTGTTCCCCCTGGCCCGGGCCACCAGACAGGATAGGACAAGACACGACTCAGGAAGGGGGACAGGTTGTTCTTTGCTTCGTCGTCGTCGTCGTCGTCATCGTCGTTCTGTCTGTAGGTCTCCAGCAGCCAGGCCATGTTGGGCAGAGAGCTGGCAGCAGGGTGTGTGTGTGTGTGTGTGTGTGTGTGTGTGTGTGTGCGTGTGCATGTGCGTGTGTGTGCGTGTGTGTGTGTGTGTGTGTGTCTGTGGAGGGGGGGGGGGGGGGGGGGATTTGGCATCAGGCTTACCATAGACTGGGCCAGGGTGGTGCCAAGCCCAAGGTCACACAGCTTGGCCCAGAGCTGAGCGCTGCTGTGAGGCTGAGCTATGCTCCGCGCGCCCGGGTGGCACACACAGACGCTACGTAGCCTGTCCGTTCACTGGCTCTGACCATGAGAAGCCCACAGACCTGCTGCCATGACTGAAAATTACACACAAAAAATGAAGTGAACACTCACTCATGTGAATCCAAAACTCTGGCAAACTGTGCTCAGCTTAACTAGAGGTCTGTACTTTGTCTAGTTAGTATAGAGACTCCCTGAATAAGTCCCGTTGTTTGACGCTGATGTCACGCTCACTCTAACTCGGCTACCTGTTGTGTCCACGTGCAGCAAGATCGTGAGGAAGAAGGAGGACTCTGTGAGCACACAGCACACCAACAGCCTGCCCAAGTACAAGAAGGTGCGAGAGACCTGTCAGCAGGCCCAGTTCCAGACGCCCTGTGAACAGCCCGGACAGGTCAGACAAACACACACATGCACACACATGCATGCACGTAGGCACGCACGCAGGCACACACACACACACACACACACACACACACACACACACACACACACACACACACACACACACACACACACACACACACACACAAGCACATATTTCCACAAACCTTCCTGAACCTTTTGTGAATAGAAGGGAGTTCCCATCACATCCAGCAAGTCATATTTCCTGCCTTCTTTTCCAACAGCAGAGGTGCACATCGTACTCAAAGTGCGCTCTCTGCTTGACATAGAGAGCCAAAGTGAAACGTCACTTCCTACTTTCTCCCTGTACCAGCGCTGCGAAAAATATGAATGGCGGTGAACGGAGAATATAAGGTTACTTTTTCGATCCCTTTTGAATTGTGCCACGGGGTGCCAACGCTAATTTT
Source organism: Poromitra crassiceps (assembly GCF_964638095.1). Taxonomy (NCBI): domain Eukaryota; kingdom Metazoa; phylum Chordata; class Actinopteri; order Beryciformes; family Melamphaidae; genus Poromitra; species Poromitra crassiceps. The sequence continues at coordinate 71,438,212 of NC_139624.1, forward strand.
GTCCATTTAAAACGTAACTTTGCATGTCAAGAAAGTCACAGTTTGTCGTCAAACTGAAACGTAGGGGTTAGTTTTGTATAAAAACTACATAGTTCGTGGAAGCTCGTGGCATGTCGCCGGTCTTCAGCTTTGCCGGTAGAGAAAGTGACGTCACTTAGGCGACAGCACATGTAGTCTTTCTGATTTATAACTTTTAGTGCAGTGCTGACCAATTTGGGGCCCTGGGATTTTTTTTATTTTCTAAATATTTCCCCCCCCCCCCCCCCCCCCCCCGATTTTTTATCCCATTTTTATCCCCCTTAGTGCTAATTTTACTTTTATTTATCCTGGTTGCTACTCCACCCTCTGCCAATCTGGGGAGAGCCGAAACTGGCTCCATGCTTCCTCCGAGACATGGGCAGTTAGCCAGCCGCTTCTTTTCACCTGACAGGGGAAGCTTCACTGGTAGGACATAGCACATGGGAGGTTCACGCTATTCCGGTTCCCCTCCCTCCGAACAGGCGCCCTTAACGACCAGAGGAGGAACCACATTAGCAACCAGGATATTGCATGTTTTGGTGAAGGGGGTTCCTATATGATTTTTTTTTTTATTAACGTTAATTTTGTGCAGCTGGTATTCTCTCTCCCCGACTCTATCACACGGGTGTGAGGCATTGCTGTCTGAGGATTGATCACTCCTGATTGGTTGGCTGAATCACCTGGTTGATATTTGATCCCTCCCCAGTCACTGGCTTTACACCAGCTCAGCAAGATGGACAGATCATCATCACGGCAGTGGCACACTGACAAAATAAAGTTTAGGACGGAATGGCAAGACGAGTATTTTTTTACCGAAGTAAATTCAAAAGCGGTTTGTCTCATTTGCAGACAGAGAGTGGCTGTTTTGAAAGAGTACAATATATGTCGCCACTACGAAACGAAACATGCCCTCGCTTTTTCAAACAGATAAAAAGTAGATTATTATATTGAAATGTTATTTTAGATTTAGAATGTTAATTTTCTATAAAACACAATACATTTTAATGTAATTCCACAACGTTTATTTTTGGCCCTCGGCCCTCCACCCAGATTGAGTTTTGGCCCTTCATGGGAAAGAATTTGGGCACCCCTGTTCTAGTGCAACGGTTTGGCGACAAACTGCGACTTTCTTGACATGCAAAGTTATGTTTTAAATGGACAAAATTTGCGTTGGCACCCCGTGGCACAATTCAAACGGGATCAAAAAAGTTAACCTTATTCTCCGTCCACCGCCATTCATATTTTTCGCAGCGCTCGTACAGGGAGAAAGCAGGAAGTGACGTTTCACTTTGGCTCTCTATAGCCGCTGCCCGCCCGCTCGGCCGCCCGCCCGGCCAGCCAGCGAGCAGAGCCGGCGTTCTGCAGAGCCACGAGTCAAATAGCCCTTTACATCAATTGCTTTTTAATGGGGACGCTTTTGCACGTTTTGTGGTGGACCAATTTGTTGGGCCTTCCTTTCATCTGTGCCCATTAATGTGCTGGCAGAACCTGTTCAGAGCAGCAGTAAGTGGTTACTATGTGGCCATGCAGCACACACACCTGGTTACTATGTGGCCATGCAGCACACACACCTGGTTACTATGTGGCCATGCAGCACACACACCTGGTTACTATGTGGCCATGCAGCACACACACCTGGTTACTATGTGGCCATGCAGCACACACACCTGGTTACTATGTGGCCATGCAGCACACACACCTGCATAACAATACAAATTGTTACAATGTTCAGGTAGCACTCAATGGCAGACAGGCTTTCTGAGGGGCTGAACTAATGCAATCCAGATCCCCTTTTACGGCCGCATAAGTGTATAACACTCAATCAGTTATTAAAGACAGCAAAGGGGGCCATTCTAGTTTAGCTGTGTGTGTGTGTGTGTGTGTGTGTGTGTGTGTGTGTGTGTGTGTGTGTGTGTGTGTGTGTGTGTGTGCGTGTGCGTGCGTGCGTGTGTGTGTGTGTGTGTTCTAGCACCTGTAATTGTTTACAGTACACACCATAATGTGTTGCTGCATAGCACAAATGAGGAGATGTGCTCATAAATGGTCTGTCTGGCATGATTTAACATCGCCTCCCAGTGAGCCGCCTGAACCCCAGCCCCACTTTCCTTACAGACGTATTCACCTTATGTAGCCCCGCCCACTTGACCCATTTTGTGTTACGACTTCCTGTTCAAAACGCCGGCTGCTTTACCTGCTCAAACCAGAGATCGTCTCTCTGGTCAAAGCTAGTGAGTCACTAGAAGCAGGCTGCAGGGATAAGCTCTGCCACAGGAAGTGTAAACACAACACCGATTGTGTTTACACTTCCTGTTAGTCTCTCAAGCCAGACTGTCTCTTCTACAAGTCATGTTTTAACATGTACTGTATATAAAATACACTACTTTGAATAATAATTCATGTTTGATGGTTTTTCTCACAAAAAACATTAAATTATCTTGTTAAAATCCTTAATAGACTTCAGGGTTATCTAGAACCTAACTAGCCAATCACAGCATACAACGCATACAACACAACTCACTCGTGACAAAGTGACGACAAGGTTTCCTGACCGATCTGCAGTATGTGATGAGTTGGGAGTGAGAATGTGTTGGGCCTTTGAATGCTGAATACTGGACAGTGATTGGCTCCAGGATTCGTGATGTCACGATTCATGCTCTGTGAAAATCACCTTTTCAGTGAGCTCAGAGAAACTTCCCACTTTCAGAAGTGAAAACAGCTTTCTAGTGTCAAACTCTGCACAGACATCATTCTGCACAGTGAAGCTCAGACATCCAACTGTAGGAACAAGAAGAGGAAAAACTCAGGTTCAGTGTCAGTGGGGGGTTCCTGGCCTGTTGAAGAGGACAGGTGTGTGTGTGTGTGTGTGTGTGTGTGTGTGTGTGTGTGTGTGTGTGTGTGTGTGTGTGTGTGTGTGAGACCCCTCTTTTACCCCTCCATAAACAACTGGAGTCCCCTTTGTTTGAGACAAATAGTTAAACGAGTCTTCCAAAAGGACATTGGGCCTTGAGTGTTGAACACAATTTAAGGTTAAGATGAGAGAAATGTTGTTTTGGAAAAGACTCGAGAGACTTTGAGTTGTGATGAGTTTTGGATGTGACCACATGATGGCGGTTCCAGATAGACCAGCCTTTTTTCCACACAGACACAGCCTGTGTTGTGTTTTGGACCTGGAGCTGTTCTGGCGCTATGGCCGTGTGATAATAGCACGGGTGTTTGTTGTGGGCACGCCAGCTTTACTCAGCGGGGACATTGAGCAGCCTCTGTTGTGTGTTTCGGAGGTACATGACAGTGTGGAGCAGCCTCTTGTTGTGTGTTTCGGAGGTACATGACAGTGTGGAGCAGCCTCTGTTGTGTGTTTCGGAGGTACATGACAGTGTTGAGCAGCCTCTGTTGTGTGTTTCGGAGGTACATGACAGTGTGGAGCAGCCTCTTGTTGTGTGTTTCGGAGGTACATGACAGTGTGGAGCAGCCTCTTGTTGTGTGTTTCGGAGGTACATGACAGTGTGGAGCAGCCTCTTGTTGTGTGTTTCGGAGGTACATGACAGTGTTGAGCAGCCTCTGTTGTGTGTTTCGGAGGTACATGACAGTGTGGAGCAGCCTCTTGTTGTGTGTTTCGGAGGTACATGACAGTGTGGAGCAGCCTCTTGTTGTGTGTTTCGGAGGTACATGACAGTGTGGAGCAGCCTCTTGTTGTGTGTTTCGGAGGTACATGACAGTGTGGAGCAGCCTCTTGTGTGTTTCGGAGGTACATGACAGTGGGGAGCAGCCTCTTGTTGTGTGTTTCGGAGGTACATGACAGTGTGAATCGGTTGTGCGGTACTTCTCCGCGTCCTCCGCTTCACCACTCATGTCTTCCATGTCTGTTCCTAGCTAACCACTCCCCTCCTCCTCCTCCTCAGTTTCCCATCCCTCTCTGCTGTCCTGCACTGTTGCAATGTGCCTGTGGTTGCTTATAAAAGCCATGCACAGAAGGGAGGGAGAGATTGTTTTCATCCCTCAGTGACAATACATCTTTCTCTCGCTCGCTCCCTCCTCGTCCCATGCTGATATAACAGCTCCGTCGGGCCCGTAAGGCCTTCGTCACCATACGAGACGTCCAAAGGAAACAGGATCTTCGCAGGACGGCGCTTTTGTTTGGACCCTCGTTCCCACACTCCCACTGCTGATCATCTGCGCCGCTGTGCTCTGCACATGTGTCTCTTCCACTCATGTGAGGCCCTAACTAGCGGCGCTACTCGGCGCAATTTAGCCTCAACTTTCTTTTCTAGTGGGAACGGATGCTGAGCGAGAGACACGGGGAGGATGTAGATTCTACATGCTCCCCGTGTCTCTCTCTCAGCATCTACAATGTAGCTGCTGAGAGAGAAACAGGGGGAGGATGTGTAGATGCTGAGAGAGAGACAGGGGGAGGATGTGTAGATGCTGAGAGAGAGACGGGGAGGATGTGTAGCTGCTGAGAGAGAGACAGGGGGAGGATGTGTAGATGCTGAGAGAGAGACAGGGGGAGGATGTGTAGATGCTGAGAGAGAGACAGGGGGAGGATGTGTAGCTGCTGAGAGAGAGACAGGGGGAGGATGTGTAGATGCTGAGAGAGAAACAGGGGGAGGATGTGTAGATGCTGAGAGAGAGACGGGGAGGATGTGTAGATGCTGAGAGAGAGACAGGGGGAGGATGTGTAGATGCTGAGAGAGAGACAGGGGGAGGATGTGTAGCTGCTGAGAGAGAGACAGGGGGAGGATGTAGAGGAGTGCGTTGGATATGCATTTAAACAATTACGCCGGTGACGCACTTTGGCACCCACATACCCAGTGTGTGCTGTCGGACTGATAGGGGTTTCCACATTGTTTACAGACACCAGACAGATCCAATCCATCTTCCATGCGGTAGTTTTGGTTTATCTTTCTTGCCGCTTTCGGAGGCCATTCCTTCCCACAGGGGCTGTCTGAAATGTGCCCGACATGTCTGTCAGAGGCTCTTTTGTCTCAATGTGAAACAGAGGCCATGCTTTTTCCATATCACTTACATCCACGGTACTTTAGTGTCCATGCCAAATATTTCTTATTGCCAAAGTAACATATGGGAATTTCTGAAAGGGATACTGATTAAGGACTTTTTTTGGATTTTTATTCATGCCTGGTAATCATTGCGAGAGAAAGAGTATTCACGACAAAATGCCATTTCTCCGGGGGGGTCACGGTGGCGCAGTGGTGTCGTCTGGTGGGGTCGTCAAAAGGGTCTTTCTGTGTGGAGTTTGCATGTTCTCCCCCCGTGCCCCCTGGGGGTTTCCTTCATATAGGAACCCCTCACCAAAAACATGCAATATCCTGGTCGCTGAAGTGGTGCCTCCTCTGGTCGTTCGGGGCGCTTGTTCGGAGGGAGGGGAACTCGTTGGAATAGCGTGATCCTCCCACGTGCTATGTCCTACCGGTGAAGCTTCCCCTGTCAGGTGAAAAGAAGCGGCTGGCTACTGCCCATGTCTCGGAGGAAGCATGGAGCCAGTTTTGGCTCTCCCCAGATCGGCAGAGGGTGGAGCAGCAACCAGGATAAACAAATTAAAATTAGCACTAATGGGGGATAAAAATGGGATAAAAAAATCTGGAAAAAAATATTAGGAAAAAAATTAATAATGTTATTTCTCCTGGTCGAATGTTTGTGTTTGCCGTTGACAGAAGTGGCACTGTGTGGAGGAGATCACGGGGAAGTGGAGGATTCAGAAGTGCAAGGGCGGCGGCGTGAAGCAGAGCTCCAGGAAGAAGGCGCGCAGCCTGCGGCCTCGCAGCAGCTACGACGGCAACCGAGAGAGGGCCTGTGACTGCGGCGACGCCCTCTACAAACCCTCCCGCTCAGAGCGCCGCGCCCACCGCCACTTCCCTCCCTCGTCTGGCCAGCGTGAGTATTGCACGGTCGGACACCACACCGCGCCGACTTGCAGATGTTAAACCCCTGGGATACATTTGGCGTCTTTGTGGAAATCATGATCAGCGTGTTGCTGTCTGCAGCACCAAATACCATGTATAAAGTAAATTGAAGGCATGCTGGATAGGGCGCACACAGGTAGGACCACAAGTAAGGGACATTGTTGTTGTTGGAGGGATGTGGACAGGCCATGGGGCAGACATCCAACTTCCAGCAGACTTGTCACACTGTATTTATGTCTGTTTCTCAACGGCAATATGGATAATAGCAGAGTCTGCGAGGGCTTAAGCCACGATTTACTGTAATGGATTATTTAGACTGTAAAGGGAGACAGATGCACGGTCAAAGCAAACATGGAACTGGTTCTGTGCACGGTGCCTCGTGCTGGTTGTGGGGACGGCGGTTTAGAACGGTCTGATGCCATCTAGTGACGCCTGGAAGAGCTGCAGCTGAACCATGACCATCCTAATAATCCTCATGCAGTGCATGCACTCCAGACGTCAGGCGCATGCTGTGTACTGTAGCATGCTGCTGAGCAGGAACAATTGCAGTTCAAGTTGAGTGGGATTTACTTCGGCACGAAAACTGAAGCCGAGTTGTCAGTCATAGGAATATACTAAATTGACTGTAACATGCTTTCATAAATTGTTTTCCTTCCTTCTTCCTCGCTGTATTGTCCCACCCATCTGCGAGCAAAATAGGACGAAATAGACCATAGAAAATACCGCTTGACTCAACGGTTTTTATTATTATTATTTATTTATTTTTGCAGGCTATCGTCCTCGTTTTGTCCACACGCGGCCTGCCAGGTCCCTGTCGGTGGAGTTCGAAGGGCAGATATACGACATCGACCTGCAGGCAGACGATCAGTCAGCTATCCGGCGCCGTGTCATCACAAAGCGCCACTACAACACAGAGGACCCCGAGTTTGACCTGGGCTCAGACGACGGCTCCGAGGAAATGCTGGCCGACGATACCAACGCTGTTGGATACCCCAACTCTGTGAAAGTCACACACAAGTAAGACCTCTCAACAGGCAATCGTGATAGTATTATATCAGTAGTGACGGAAAGATGTTGGAAAACAATCCATTCTGCCTACCTTTAGGATCTACTTACTGTACATGGCTCAGATAAGTATGTCGAAAGAGCCGTGCATGAAAGGTGTGTGTGTGTGTATCTCAGGTGCTACATCTTGATGAACGACACTGTCCACTGTGAGAGAGAGATCTACCAGTCCTCCAGAGCCTGGAAGGACCATAAGATTTATGTGGACCAAGAGGTGAGTGCCAAACTCAGACCATCAAAGCACCCAGTAACGTGTGTGTGTGTGTGTGTGTGTGTGTGTGTGTGTGTGTGTGTGTGTGTGCGTGCACTTTGCATTTTTGAGTTTATCCAATGATCTGGTAGGGTTTTCTCAACCCACACAAAACCATCTCATCTTTAAATTGAAGTGAAAACATTCGTTATTGTGGAGTTTCATTGTGTTTGTTGCACGTTCAATTCCAGATTGAAGCGCTTCAAGACAAAATCAAAAACCTCCGCGAAGTGAGAGGCCATCTAAAGAGGAGACGACCAGATGAGTGTGACTGTGGAAAGAAGAGGTTGGTTGTCTAAATTGGACCTCAAAAATACTTTTTCTCCCCCCCCCCCGCAGTTAATGTCATTGTCTCTTATAGAATTCAAGTCATTTCCATCTGTAGCTTATTTTCGGCCAAACCCCTTCTTGTGGAGTCCTCAGATGAAGGTTTTCTGTCAGGTCCTTAGTCTCTTTCTCTGTTTGATTAAAACCAGCTACTATAGCAAAGGAGACAGAAACAAGGCAGAGAGATTGAAGAACAAGAATGAACAGCTCCATCCATTTAAGTGAGTTCCTGCCCCCCGTTTCTCCTCCTTCCTTTCCATACTGATCCATACTGACCTGCTACTCACCCCTAGTGGATGTATCTCGCACAGACCTCCGATATGATAATGCTGTTTGACTGTATGTTGTCGATGTCACTAGACACTGTTTGATCAATGGCAGAAATCTGCATGGTCACCAGCATGCCTGTCGTAGCCGTGGGGTATCTCTCGTGAATGTTGTCACTAAACACTCATCTTTGCTTTTCGATGACTTGTAGACTCGTCAGAGTGGACGACTAGTCCAGCGTGTGTGTGTGTGTGTGTGTGTGTGTGTGTGTGCGCATGTGTGTGTGTATGTGTGTGTGTGTGTGTGTGTGTGTGTGTGTGTGTGTGTGTGCATGTGCGCATGTGTGTGTGTGTGTGTGTGTGTGTGCTGCCATGCCTTTGAAGGTTTATCATGTGACCTGAAAGCACCAACGGGTTCCTAAGGAGCACTTTGCATTTCATTGGATGTCCGTCAGTGCGGCCTAAACGCCAAAACAAACACATGGCCAGGGACCTGTTTCTGTGTGTGTGTGTGTGTGTGTGTGTGTGTGTGTGTGTGTGGGGGTGTGTGTGTGTGTGTGTGTGTGTGAGTGAGTGAGTGTGTGTGTGTGAGAGAGTGTGTGGGTGGGTGTGTGTGTGTGTGTGTGTGTGTGTGTGTGTGTGTGTGTGTGTGTGTGTGTGTGTGTGTGTGTGTGTGAGTGAGTGAGTGTGTGTGTGTGTGTGTGTGTGTGAGAGAGTGTGTGGGTGTGTGTGTGTGTGTGTGTGTGTGTGTGTGTCTGGAAGTGATTGAATGAGCCGCATGGAAAAGATATGACTCAACAGAGGGGAAGTCAGTCAATCCCTCAAACACAGTGATCAACTTGCACCAGGAAACATTGGGAACAGATTATGCTAATACAAAGCAGCTGTTTTTTTGTGTGTGTGAGTGTGGTGTTTTTTTTTGCAGTGACTGTTGTGTGCGTGTAAGCATGCGTTTTTAAGGAGGAAGAGGGGACAGTGGCTAGAATGTCATCCCAGAGAAAATTGGACATAGTGAGAGTAAACAGACTGTCATGTCCTCCTGGCACCAGCGCTGCCTGCTGGAAGTTCCCCTCCAGAGGTTCCACCACTGCGGTCGCTGGCAGCAGAGAGGATAGGGGGCTGATGTCATGGTTCCATCACTGCACTGTGTAAAGCTAACGGCCTGTGTGTTTGTGTCCGTCAGGGAGGCTGTGCACGAGGTGGACGGCAAGGCCCAGCTGTACAACGAGATCCGCAGGAGGAAGAAGGAGAGGAAGGAGAGGAAGAGGCTGAGGAAGGGAGATGACTGCAGCCTGCCCGGTCTCACGTGCTTCACTCACAACAACGACCACTGGCAGACTGCCCCCTTCTGGAATTGTACGTTAACTGCGCTGCCAGCTCCTCACACTGCTTATTCCCAATGCAATACAATTGAATACAGCATGGTCCCACACCTTTATCACCCTCGTTTAATCAATCAAGCCAGATGTTTATGAATAGTAGTCCCAACAGGACTGACAACACTGACTGACTCTCTGTATGACTCTGTAGTTAGTAGTCCCAACAGGACTGACAACACTGACTGACTCTGTATGACTCTGTAGTTAGTAGTCCCAACAGGACTGACAACACTGACTGACTCTGTATGACTCTGTAGTTAGTAGTCCCAACAGGACTGACAACACTGACTGACTCTGTATGACTCTGGAGTTAGTAGTCCCAACAGGACTGACAACACTGACTGACTCTCTGTATGACTCTGTAGTTAGTAGTCCTAACAGGACTAACAACACTGACTGACTCTCTGTATGACTTTGTAGTTAGTAGTCCTAACAGGACTGACAACACTGACTGACTCTCTGATGACTCTGTAGTTAGTACTCCTAACAGGACTGACAACACTGACTGACTCTCTGATGACTCTGTAGTTAGTAGTCCCAACAGGACTGACAACACTGACTGACACTCTGTATGACTCTGTAGTTAGTAGTCCTAACAGGACTGACAACACTGACTGACTCTCTGTATGACTCTGTAGTTAGTAGTCCCAACAGGACTGACAACACTGACTGACTCTCTGTATGACTCTGTAGTTAGTAGTCCCAACAGGACTGACAACACTGACTGACTCTCTGTATGACTCTGTAGTTAGTGGTCCCAACAGGACTGACAACACTGACTGACTCTCTGTATGACTCTGTAGTTAGTGGTCCCAACAGGACTGACAACACTGACTGACTCTCTGTATGACTCTGTAGTTAGTAGGGGTGTCACAATATATCGTCCCACGAAATTTCGCGATAGTAAAACGTCACGATATGTATCGTTGAGATGAAATCTCATATCGTGAATTTTTTTTTTTTTTTTTTTTTTTTTTTTTCAAAAGTAGACAAAGAAACGTCTTTGTTTGTTGAAGTTCAATGTGTGGAAAGTAGTTCAGTTGAACAAGTCTCTGAAGAGACACATGAGAAGTTATACAGGAGAGAAACCATTCAATTGAGTTTCTGGCAAAACTGTTTACTTGACAGGAAAAACTGAAGATGCATAAAAAATAGACTAAGAAAAGTCTTGTTGTTTGAGTTTGAAGAAAAACTGAAGATGCATAATGAGAATTTATACTGCTGAGAAACCTTTTAGTTCAAAGTAAATCTAAGTGACGGTGTAACTCATTCTATTTCAAGATAAGCCTTATCTCCAATCTCATGTTTTTTCTAGTTGTTATTGTAATAACAATTTCCCACAACAGCATGTTTTGTATTTGTGCATTTCAAATAAAATACTACTTTTCCAGTCATATATTGTCATTATTCAAGTTTAAAAAAATATTGTTAAAATCGTATCGTATCGTATCGTTATCGTGAACCCAGTATCGTGATACATATCGTATCGTGAACTGAGTGTATCGTGACACCCCTAGTAGTTAGTAGTCCCAACAGGACTGACAACACTGACTGACTCTCTGTATGACTCTGTAGTTAGTAGTCCCAACAGGACTGACAACACTGACGGACTCTCTGTATGACTCTGTAGTGTTGGTTAGTGGTCCTAACAGGACTGACAACACTGACTGACTCTCTGTATGACTATGACTGACTCTCTGTATGACTCTGTAGTTAGTGGTCCCAACAGGACTGACAACACTGACTGACTCTCTGTATGACTCTGTAGTTAGTAGTCCCAACAGGACTGACAACACTGACTGACTCTCTGTATGACTCTGTAGTTAGTAGTCCCAACAGGACTGACAACACTGACTGACTCTCTGTATGACTCTGTAGTTAGTAGTCCCAACAGGACTGACAACACTGACTGACTCTCTGTATGACTCTGTAGTTAGTGGTCCCAACAGGACTGACAACACTGACTGACTCTCTGTATGACTCTGTAGTTAGTAGTCCCTACAGTACTGACAACACTGACTGACTCTCTGTATGACTCTGTAGTTAGTGGTCCTAACAGGACTGACAACACTGACTGACTCTCTGTATGACTATGACTGACTCTCGGTATGACTCTGTAGTTAGTAGTCCTAACAGGACTGACAACACTGACTGACTCTCTGTATGACTCTGTAGTTAGTAGTCCCAACAGGACTGACAACACTGACTGACTCTCTGTATGACTCTGTAGTGTTGGTTAGTAGTCCTAACAGGACTGACAACACTGACTGACTCTCTGTATGACTCTGTAGTTAGTAGTCCCAACAGGACTGACAACACTGACTGACTCTCTGTATGACTCTGTAGTTAGTGGTCCCAACAGGACTGACAACACTGACTGACTCTCTGTATGACTCTGTAGTTAGTAGTCCCAACAGGACTGACAACACTGACTGACTCTCTGTATGACTCTGTAGTTAGTGGTCCTAACAGGACTGACAACACTGACTGACTCTCTGTATGACTCTGTAGTTAGTAGTCCCAACAGGACTGACAACACTGACTGACTCTCTGTATGACTCTGTAGTTAGTAGTCCTAACAGGACTGACAACACTGACTGACTCTCTGTATGACTCTGTAGTGTTGGTTAGTAGTCCTAACAGGACTGACAACACTGACTGACTCTCTGTATGACTCTGTAGTGGGCAGATTCTGTGCATGCACCAGCTCCAACAACAACACCTACTGGTGCCTGAGGACCATCAACGAGACCCACAACACACTGTTCTGTGAGTTCGCCACCGGCTTCCTGGAGTACTTTG
>NC_139624.1:71452736-71475236 GCF_964638095.1 Poromitra crassiceps
CACACACACACACACACACACACACACAGTCTCAAAGACCGTTCTTTCTCCGCCCCATCCCAGCATCTTCCTGTGACTTGTTGCCTGCCTACAATACACACAGTCACAGTCTTTGCACATAGAATTTCTTTTTTGAAGTCCTCAACTATCGGGGTGTTGCACAGTGGAAAAACAAGCAGTCGTCACTTAGGCATGTGTTAGCATTGTGTAACTTAGCATTGTGTCCTGGCCATCGGCCTCCGTGTGACTCACTGAGTGTTGCAGATGATTTCTGGAAGATGCTGTCAGCGCGGGCAGTCGAGGCCGTCATTTTACATGAGCCTGTCAAGCATCGCTGCTCTAATCAGCCCACATTATATTATTATTTTTTTTACTACCACCGCAGAGTCCAAGCAGCATCCTCCAGAGCAGACGTCCCAACGACACAACGTCTCTTAAGCTATGAGCTCAGCCCGTACGGGACGAGCTGTGCTGTTTGTGTGTGTGTGGCATCATGAACTGGTGCCCTTGTTTATGTCCCGCGGATAAAAGTCTGTAATTAGGCGCTGGAGAGCGGAACGTCGGAGTGGCCAAGCTGCTCGCTCTCACAAACTGGTTGTGTTTCAACGCTGGCAACGCCGGCGTTGTCAAAGCCCGCGCCAGCACAAGTCACATAGCAGCCTGAAAAATCTGCTCCTTGCACTGGCTGCCCTCGCGTTGGGTATCGTGCCAACAACTCCTCGAACCAATGAAATTGCTGTTGTGGTTACACCGAGCAATGTTTTTGTTGGGGGGAGGAGGGGGAGGGGGGAGAAACAGTTTATTAGAACTCAGATCCAGGAATGACTTGCATCTATTTGCGGTGTGTGACTTAACCATTGGACGCCATTATCACCTGACTGCATAACCTTGTGCATTTTGCCTCCACAAGGGAAAACCCCCATTGACCTCCCAACCACTCCGTTCTGATCAATTCTCATCTCTCCTCCATCCAACCCAATCATGTGACCATTCTGCTCTAGCCGCCCACCCCCACCCCCCCACCCCGACGTCCCCCGCCTCCTCGCACCCTTCCTCACTCCCCCTTCTCGCCATCCAATCATTGCATTTGTCCCTATAGGGAGTAGCAGCTGTGCATGAAGAAGACAACGTCAATCTGAATGAACCGTTTTTATTCCCCCTCCCACATCTCCTTGATTGATTCGAAAGCATTAACAAATCAATTGCTTTTATTTTTCTGATCAGGAGGTAAAGATGGAGGAAGCTATGAGCCACACAGGTATCCACCATTTTTGTTGTCTCTTCAGTGGCTTTTCTTTAACACCTGCATGGGCCGACCTGCCTCATTATTCCCACTAATATCAATCCATGGAGTGCCGGCGCTTTGTGCTGTGTTGGCTGCATGCTGGGGACACGCTAACCGCTCATAACCTTTGACCTTTTGACTAGTTTTTTTTAATCTATGCATTTGATGAACGCAGCTTCCTTTTGTTGTCACTGCTGTGGGGCACCGTCTCCCTGCACCTTATCTGCTGTCTAATGTCAGTCTCCAGATGTTTGAGGCTACATATGAGCTACATGTTAGCCAGTTAATTTATGTAGTAACTCATTATCTGCCTTATATTTTCACACCTTTGCTTTGCAAGTGCAGAGGGCGCAAATTTTATACAAAATTGTATTGAAATCTAAACACAAAGTTTTTTTTTTTTTTTTTTTGCTATTTTCAGGATAGCATGGCTAAATAAAAAATTGAAAATAAAAAAAATCCTATGAGGACGTGCTGAAATTGTGCTTTTTACCTGAGACCCACCTGAACCTCAAGTGCACGGGAATGCAAATGCATGATAGCCGACTGTTATCATCTCCCATCATGCATCACATTCTACATAATTCGCTTTAACCTCATCCTCCATGCCAGCCATATCCACCAATAAAACGGTCATCGCCATGCTATGTGCTAGCTAGCGTAACATGACATTTAGAATGATTTTTGTTTTGTTTTGTTGCCATGGCATTAGCTAGTGGTAGAGTGACCTCTCTGTCCTCCCGCTGACCCCTGTGCCCTTTTGACCTCTGTCTCTGGCACCTGCTTACCAGGCAACAGCAGCATCGAAAGTGGTCAAAGAGGAGACCGAGCCTCTCCTTCCTGTGAGTCTCTAAAGTCTATGTCAACCCATCTCCACTCTCTTTATGTTACAGTTGACACATTCACTCACATCACAGCTTGAAGTAGTTGCTGCCCAAAAAAGCTGATCTCACAAGGAAAGCCAACCAAAACAGACATCTTTTTTTTTCTTCTCTTTTTTGAATTGGCTGTAACATATTGACATCATCAGCAGACTGAGCCCAACTCTGTCTTAGTCTCATGCTCTGGTTTTGTTTCATTGCTTTACCTTGTTAGTATTTTGAATGAATGTCTCTTTGTTTCCTGGGGATACACCACTCAGCAGCAGGCTGCTTTTTCTCCTGAACATTCTCCTGTTTTGCAGAAGTTGATCACCTTGTTTTCCCTCTGGTGTTTAAATTCTTTGATTCCAGGTTGCCTGGGTGTTTATTTCAATCCAGCCCAGGCCTATCATCATTACTTCAACCATGACTTGTTTTTGTTGTGACTCTTAGCCAATATGTTGCGTTTATTTTGATGACGGATCACAACGTGATTTTATTTTCTATCTTTCTAATATGAGCAGCATGTGTTTGCACTACTGATGGCTTCAGCATAGTGTGGGTGCTGTGTTTAACTACAGTAGCAATGCTGCTTTGAAGTGTGTGTGTGTGTGTGTGTGTGTGTGTGTGTGTGTGTGTGTGAGTGAGAGTGAGTGAGAGTGCGCGCGTGAGTGTGAGCGTGTGCGTGCGCGCGCGCACGTGCGTGTGCGTGTGTGTGTGTGTGTGTGTGTGTCTGTGTGTCTGTGTGTTTTGCCGGGGCCACTAACCCCATGGAGTTGTTGGCTGCAGTAGTGAGAGCCGGATGCTGGGCATGACTGCATGCTGTCTGAGCAAACTTGAAAAAAAGAGCTCTCTGTTCTTTTTAGCGGTGCACTCCTGAATCCTCCAGAACCCTGACACTCTCCCCCTGACCCTGACCCTCTCCCCCCTGTCTCTGTGTCTCCCCCCAGCACACAGCCAATATGGGATGGACGACAGGGTTAAGCTGCCTAACTTGACAGAGGAAGAGGTGGACTGGCAGGGACTGGAGGATCTGTATAGCATCAACGAAAGCCTATATGAATGTAGGCCTGACTACAGCCCCAGCCCGGACGACTGGGCCAACTTCCAGAAGGATGTAGATAATATGTTTGCACTGCGACACGTTTTTAACAAATTCAACCAAACCCATAAGCTTGACGACGACTCCTCCCTGCCAGAGCTGGGGTCCGGGGCCGGGGGCGGGGGCCTCGAAGAGGGCAGCGGAGGAGGAGAGTGGGCCCCAGCCAGGGACGTGTGGCCCCGCCTGGTCACGGAGGCCGGCTTCACCACCACCCCCGCCCCCGGCCAAACCCCCTCACCACCGCCCGCGCCCAGGCTGGAATCCGCTGTGAACGAGCTTCCCGAGAGGCCCGTCCACAGACCCGGTGCGTCGCCCATGTCGCCGCCGTCATCGGTGACGATGTCATCATCAGGTCGGCGGCCGGGCGGGGAGGTTGCCCGCGGCGACGTGTGGGCCAGGCAGCTGGAGGAGCTGGACGGAGAGGGGCAAGTGTTCAGTGGCAATGGACTGACGGAGCTGGAGACACGACACGACCTCCTGCTGCGCACTCACAGCAGCCTGCAAGGCCGCCCGGAGCCTGGCCGGCGCCTGGAGCCCGGGGAGGAGGAGGAGGACATATTCCAGGCCCAAGGCTACCTCCCTCTCTCCCCGCAGACACTGAGGCCCCAGGTGCAGCCAGGGAGCCCCACCCCCGCCGCCACGCAGACCGGCGCCCCGCGGAGCGTAGGGGCGGGGCTACAGGCGGCGCCGCTGCCCCTCACCCTGGACTACGAGGGCAGCGGCGCTCCGCCTCAACCCTCCAATCACACCCTCTGAGGCAGACACACGCGCCGGCCGGCCACCGGGCGGCCGGATGCCATAGAGACACAGAGACAGTGACTTTGGGAGATGAGCTCGCCAAGAGCAATGGCGAGTGATGTCACCTCAGTCAAGCGTCAGAGCTGTATTATGAGTATTAAAGTTATTATTTTTTTACAGGTGCTCCCATTTATTAGCAAACAGTGTTATGATGTTTTTTCAAATATATATTTAGAAAAGAAAAAGCCTTAACGCAGCTAAACTTAAGTATTGGAATTACAGATGTTGAATTCCAAATGGATAACACCATTGATGTTTTTAATATATATTTTTTATGAAAAACAGATTATTCGAGTGGTGAAACCATTTCAATGTCTGAATGGATAGTTAGCATTAGCCAACTTTAGCTATGCTCCAGTCTTGGAACAGACTAGTCTTCCTACCCAATCACAGCGCACTCATTAAGTAACCACTCACTCAATTAATTAATGACAACATTTTGACCCCAAATGCACTTTTGAACATTTTCACATAATGACCCTTGCCTTCCACTGTTGTTTGGCTTTGAGAAATGTGTCCACTGTGAGACCCGATTTTATGAAATTATCATTTCTGTTGACTACTTTTTAAAACAAAGACAAAAACTGGATTGCCATTTCTGAAAAAGTTACAAAATGAATATAGATATGCGTCACGAAAACGTTCCACATGGTTTTGTTTAATGTTGTCAAACTTGGATATTTGCAAATAATTCATAGTGTTTGTTTTAACCTCCAGACTAGCAGGACTTTGACTACCAGAATATTTAGACAATCATGGGAAAGTATTTCAAAGTCAATTTAATTTTATGCAGCTCACCTGACATCTAAATTATGCAGGTGTAACAAACCCAACCCATCTGGTACTAGAAAGAGGTGTGTGTGTGTGTGTGGGGGGGGGGGGGATGTTAAGAATGACTTGCAAACACTGGTTTGATTATTTGCACCTGCTGCTGTTGCAGATTTATACATTTATCACCCATTATAATGACATTACATGATTTGAATGAGATTTAACATGATTAATCACAAAGGGTCACACAATCACCGGGTTAGAAAACATGTTCATTGTGTAACTTTTTTGGAAATGTCACCAATTAATCTCGTGCTGTATGTTGTGCTTTGATAATCGAGAGTATAGTGTTGCACATGGCCAATTCACTTTGAATGTAGTTGTATAGTCCCATAAAACTGGTTATACAACAGCACACTGTTACAGCTTTGTCTATGGCGGTAATAGTCAGTACATACTGTACACAGTCAGCAGGCATTGTATCAAATTAAGTGGTCCAAGGCATCATCATTCTACCTGCCAGTGGTTCATCTGTCGGATGCGACTCCTTGATGCCACCCAACAGCAACGTACATGGATGTACCTTCTGCTTTAGAAACCACAACTGTTCCCGCAAAAAAAACTGGTTGTTTTCTTTCTTGATAATGTGTGTAGAAGTATTACAACAACTCTGGTTTCAGGAAAGCCATGAAGCTGTTAAGAAATAAATCCTTCCAACCCTCGTAGTGATGTTCCAACTTTTTTTGTGTGTGCCTTTTTACAGGGTTCCTATGCACTATGCATGGAATTTTATTTGAGTAATTTCCAGGTCTGGATAAGTATGGAAAAAAGAAAATAGTATGGAAAAATATTTGTATTTCCAGTCTATTGTACGGAAGCGTATTGCATTCATTTGAGAGAGAAAATTACAGTTTTTCTGAATTAATATGGGGGTAAGAAAAGGTCCAAAATGGAAATAAGCCTTTTGATTGCTTGCTTGATTGATTGATTGATTGATTGATTGACTTTATTCATAGACAAAAGATCCAAGGGATAACATGTAAAAGTGTAAACACTTATTTCCAACATGGTCCCTGATGTTTTGTTTTCTCAACCTCGATTTTTTAAATGTATGTATTCCTGCTGGTTTTATCAATGATCAAATAAATTCAATCAATCAAGAATGGCTGGTTATTAACTTTACACATTTGTTTATTTAAAAATAGAAAAGATACTAAAATGCTTGAGGGGGCTTAACTGGGGTTTGGCAGATTTGTGAGAGTGCTATATAGCCCCCCTTGCCCCGGTGTAGGTAGGAACCTTGCTTTTAGTAGCTTTTTTGTGATTCATTCATTCAGCACTTTGATCTTTTTCCACACCACCATTAACACAATCAGATATAACATTACATTTCTATAAACCAATGAGGTCAGACACAAAGTTAGATCTTTTAATTTTTAATGACAAATATCAAGTATTCAAGGCATTGTAAACCAAGTGTTCACAAACATCAATTAGACTTCTGCTCCTGAGGAACACAAAGCAAAAAGAGCTCGACTTTCAGAATACAGCTTCAGTCCATGATATGAATCCACCACCAAAATACTGATAAAAAGAAAACAGTCAAGCAAAACTACAGTCTTCCTGAAGTCATCTGTATGGGAGTAGTAGCCCAGGCATTTGAATTACAGGACACTGAATCCTAGAAGTGTGGACTTACTAGCTGATTCTCTACCCTTCCCTGCAAAGTGTGCCCTTGTGCGGCTCACTGCCTCACTATTGGAGGCAGATGCTACTGAGTGCAGAGGTCCGTTCTGGATCTGTAGTACATATTTTCTAAATAAACCACGAGAGGCCGTGGGTCACACAATTGCTCGAGTGACATCACTGATGACCTCACAATTGCTCGAGTGACATCACTGATGACCTCACAATTGCTCTAGTGACATCACTGATGACCTCACAATTGCTCTAGTGACATCACTGATGGCCTCACAATTGCTCGAGTGACATCACTGATGGCCTCACAATTGCTCGAGTGACATTACTGGTGACATGATGACAACTGCTCACACAAACAATGACATCACTGATGACAAGAAATCGGCTCGAACCAGAGAAACTCCGGTTGAGCGTGCAAAGCTGAACAAATGAGTTGGCATGAGTTTGGCCACACCCCAAAAAAAGTGTGCCCATGGCACATCGTCTCCAGTCTCCGCCCTAAATTTGCGTGAATACAGAAACACTGAGAAGGGTAGAGAATCATGACAAATGGAGATATAGGGGCATTTTGATGTAGTGTTACTACAGAATATCAATCAACTCAATTGTGTAGTCATCTTTACAGAAAACTTTAAATATATTGCAATAAAAACAACCCCCCCTCCTTACATAAGCTGAACTCAACCCTTCCTGTGTGAATACTGTTCAGGCACCGAGAAACATTCAGTTTCCTTGTTTTTTTTTTTTTTTTATCTTATTTTTTTGTTTAGTGTTATTTGACTATAATAATGTCACAGGTTAGATCATAAATAGGATTCTAATTATGTGTGAGCTCAATAATATGCTTCATTTGCTTGTAAATATTTACACGATGATCACTTAGGAATATGTCATTTGAGGTACTACTGTAATTCACGATAATACTAAGATTAAAAACCCATCATTTGGCATTAGTCACTGCAATTACTGATAATCTTTACCTGGCAGAATACTGTGAAAGGTGGACGAAAATGTTAACTTTTGAAATTTAATCACTGCACAATATTCTCTATTTCTTCGCAAACCATTAACAATTAAAATGTATTCATGCTGATCGGAATATAAAATACAATAGGTTAATGATTAGGCTTATCTTGGGTTTAAATTCTTTTGAAATAATCCAAGGCGTTGACTTCTTTCTAATCACGTGCCACAGATCTTTTGTATGCATTTGAAAACAAATACCTACGTGATGCTAGGCAATGTCATTTGTGTCTTCTTGACACTATGCATTTTTTAAACAAGGGAAAGAAAGGCCAAGTAAGTTCAGAGAGAAACACTACCATTCCTATTCAAAAAGGAGATAAATGCACAGTACAGTGCCTGTACTCTGGCTACATGAAGGTGTAACATTAGCTAAGGTAAGATGACGATGACGATTTCAGAATGAGGCATCAGCTAACATTCAATGCTCGTGCAAGCTCCTTCAACATGCCTCTGTCTAGACACACACTCTGATAGAAAACGGTGTGTGTGTGTGTGTGTGTGTGCGTGCGTGCATGTGGACTGCACCACCTACGTATCGTTCACCCATCGTCATCAAAGGAAACTGGTAATCTTTGTGCTTGGGCGCCTGAGGAGGATTCTTCGTGGCAAATTCAGCGCAGTGATTAAGTTTAACAATTAACCTTTTAACCAAGATTTTCATAGTAGGCTACTTTAGGTCTCACTACTACAGCAACATCTGGCCTTCTCACGCAACTATCTCACTGTCCACCAGATGGCCCCAAACACCATTAACCCTTATAATCAAAATTGATAAAATGGGCTTCATTGTTTACATGCTTGCTGCACTACTTCTTAAAAGCCTAGACTACTAGATAATTATGACTATGTACATCTGGTGACCATCAGCATGGAGAAGCCATTACAATACAAAGCCAAAATGATGCATCATCCCTTCACATGTTGCTGATTGTTGGACTGGGTTGGATAAAATCTTAATTAAAAAGCTGGGTCAGATTTGTTCCAATACAGCAGTGTTCAAAACATTACAGTGTTTCCCATCACATTGCTGAGATTACCTTGGTAGTTCTTGTTTCAAGTGTGGTCGCATCTTTAGGACCTCCAGTAAGATCCAGCACATGGTCAGAGATGAGACACATTACTTTCCTTGCTCCTATTTGCTGCTTGGCTAATTGTGTGATGCCGTGTAATAAGATAATATACATCTCTTGCTTATTGACAAGATTGATTTTTTTTTCTTTCATAGAATAGATGAAACGCCATTGGTGCTTGTGGGCTTTAAGCTACGTGGTTAACAAACGTCTTCCTCCACTGCAGAGCACTGGTACTGGTCTGACTCAAGACTGGTGACGACTGTTCCCAAACAAAGAAGAGAGCAGAATACTGTCACTCCACTAAGAGGACCGTGATTGGCTTTTGGGTAGCTAGCTCTTTAACCTGGTAGCTAGCTTTATACTGGACTGGCCAAGACAGCCTGAGAGGCACTGTTACAAAAACAAAAGCAGGGAAAAGGAGGTGAGTGCCTAAATCACACTTTTGTCCATCCTGAAGACACAAACATCACATCTGGACTTAAGCAGAGGTTTTTACACCGACAAGTATGACTAAAGAAGTGGAGGAACTTGGGCTCATAATGTGGAACAGAGGGGTTGATATGTTCCCACCTCAGGCTCTTATAATGTATGGAACAATAGAGAGGCAAAGTGAACGTCACTTCCTGCTTCAGCACTGTACCAGAGATTTTCTTCTGTGATTTATTTTCCCATACACATTTCATAAAATGCTTATAAAAATATGTTTACTGGTTCAAACCAAACGGTTCAGCTATATTTAGAATCGGGAGAGACCATAGAACATTTCACTCAGACCAAAAACAAAACAAAACATTGAAAAAATATTTTCTTTAAAACCTGCATTTTTTTACGTTTTGGTCCGAGTGAAATGTTATCCGATCTCTCCTGTTTCTAAATATATCCGAACCGTTTGTTTTGAACAAGTAAAACTATTTTTATACGCACTTTAGGAAATGTCTATAGGAAAATAAATGGCGGATGAAAATCTCTGGTACAGTGCTGAAGCGGGAAGTGACGTTCCACTTTGGCTCTCTTATGGGATTAGCTGCTAATGACATTCAATGAGCTGACTACAACGTGGTGGCATTTTGTGTGAATGAACGCGGGAGGTACGAGGTGGGCAATACAGAGTGAGCTGTACAGTACTGAGAAGGGAGGAGCTGTACATAGGATCTTGCATAGTACAGGTTGAACAGTTGTGCTTTAGATGCAGAGTGGACGAGTCATCTGTCTCTTCCCACCAATCAGTACAGAGGAGATTATAATGCCCTGCCCCTTTTACACTAGCACCATGTGATGTCTCCGTTACATCATCCAAGGCTTCAAATGGAGGTGTGGCCTTCTGTGGATGCTGTGTGGCTGATGCTATGCTCAGGATCGGATCGCATCTTTCGCTCTATTATCGCGGACGACGATCACCAGCCCTTTAAGTATGGCGGGCGTGCTCGTCAGTCCATTGGTGTCTCTGCCTGGAGGCCCCGCCCCGCCCCAGTGTCTGACGGGTGTAAAGCGGACACCGCGTGGCGCAGGAAGGCACGTGCCGCGAGGAACTCGAGGGCTTGGCTCGGGCCTGCTTCTCAGAAGACTCGGTGGTGATGCGGCAGGAGGATGGGCGGGGTTATTGCTTTGAGGGCGTTGCCGGGGCAACTGAGGCTGCTGTGGCCCCGGTGGAGGAGCAGGGCCTGGGGCGGCTCGGGGCGGGGTGGAATGAAGACCGGGCAAGAGCGTGTGCGGGCGTGGCTCTTCTGCCCCCCTGCGTGGCAGATGAGCTCGCTGACGGTGGCCAGCGGGGGGAGCCGCTGACGCCAGCGCTCCGTCCGCTCCTCCCGGTGCTTGATCGAGTACCATGTGAGGAAGATGAAGATAAAGCCCACAAACTTGAGGCTGGCAGCCAGGCCGAAGTAGACGAAGCGGAACGAGGTGACGTCGTACTCCCAGCACGAGCCGTGCACGCCGCACTCCTGCTGCCACAGCATGCAGGTGGTGTCGATCACCGCGCCAAAGTAGATGGGTGTAGGGATGTAGGCTGGGGGGCGAGAGAGAGACACACAGAGATTTAATTTTATTCATAGAAAAATGATAAGCTGCTATGACACAAACAAATAATATCACACACAGCAAAAACATTGGATGTGGTTTAACTGTATTGCAATACAGCCACCACACCACTGGGTGGCACCAATTTTTTAGATTAGAAAGACAGTATGTTACCATGTTGACCCAGCACTGCCAGCAATGCAGTTCAGCTTAAGTTAATCATAAATCATAAAGATCCTATCGCTGCTCCAATTATAGACCCAGATACTATACATGCGCGCACACACACATGCACACACACACACACACACACAGTTCTCCGGATGTTTTATGAGACAGCTGATTTGACAGTTATATGTTCACACAGCCATACCAAGGAGATCAGCAGCATGTTAGGGCACTGCTTACTAACCCCCGAGGCTTTTCTACACACATCTAGCCCAAAGTTCACAAGCAGACCACTGCATTCCAGTCTCTCTCCAAGACTGTGGATTGGAAGCAGAGAGAATGGAGAGAACGGGAGGCAGTCTCCTCCACTTCCTCTACTGCAGTGGTTCCCAAACTGCGTGGTCCGTGGGCCTCCACCTGGTGGTCTGCCAGAGCATTGCATTTTTTATTTTATTTTTCACAGGCAACAATTTTTATATAATACACATGAACCCTGAGGGGAGGCTTAGGCCGATTATCGGATATTCGGGAAATATCACAATTTTGAAAATCTACTTTCAGAGGCTGTAGCGGGTTCCGATTTAAAGTCAGAATGTTTCTGTTATATAAAACTAGAAGTCATCGATTGGTAACAACCATGTAATGCTAGCTTGTCAGGCAGGTGGCTAAATAACGCTCCAAAGTTAGGCGAGGGGAAAAAAACATTTTCAAAGGGGTTCTCTTTTCCACAGCCTAATGTTGGGCAGGTGTGTGTGTGTGTGTGTGCGTGTGCGTGTGCGCGTGTGTGCGCGCGCGCGTGTGTGTCCGTTTTGAACCAGTAGCCTTATGTTGTTATTTAGCCTTTCTGATGCTTGCCTGGTTAAATCAGCACATTTTATTTTGTGGGGAGAAACAGAAGGTTGGTAACCGCAGTGGAAGTGGTCGCTGGTAAATTGGGTTTGGTACCTACTGTAGTGGTACTTGGTCTGAAAAGGTGGTGATCCCCTGCTCTACTGTATATCTCCGCTTTACGGCTGAAGTGGCTATAGTAGAAGAACTCAATAAGGGATTGTACCTTTTCACCTCACAGCGTCAGACAATGTGTGTGGTCGTCATATTTTGTCCACTAAGCGCATGTGGTCTGGAACTTACCTAGAGTTCTGAGCAAGACAAACTGCATCCCCAGAGCAAAAGGCCTCTCCTGCTCATCAACAGACCTGACAAAAGAAGAACACGGCATATTCATTCATTCATGCTCCTCAGAGACTAACATCACCACTTAGTCTTCACTGTGCCCTGATACTCAGAGATTAACATCGCCACTTAGTCTTCACTGTGCCCTGACACTCAGAGACTAACATCGGCACTTAGTCTTCACTGTGCTCTGACACTCAGAGACTAACATCAACATTTAGTCTTCACTGTGCCCTGACACTCAAAGACTAACATCACCACTTAGTCTTCACTGTGCCCTGACACTCAAAGACTAACATCAACATTTAGTCTTCACTGTGCCCTGACACTCAGAGGCTAACATCAACACTTAGTCTTCACTGTGCCCTGACACTCAGAGGCTAACATCAACACTTAGTCTTCACTGTGCCCTGAAAACTCAGAGACTAACATCAACATTTAGTCTTCACTGTGCCCTGACACTCAAAGACTAACATCGCCACTTAGTCTTCACTGTGTCCTGACACTCAGAGACTAACATCAACACTTAGTCTTCACTGTGCCCTGACACTCAGAGACTAACATCAACACTTAGTCTTCCCTGTGCCCTGACACTCAGAGGCTAACATCAACACTTAGTCTTCACTATGGCCTGACACTCAAAGACTAACATCGGCACTTAGTCTTCACTGTGCCCTGACACTCAGAGACTAACATTGGCACGTAGCACATCCCAACAAGTGCAATAAAAGAGATGCAAAAGACACAAATGATGCAAACTTTGCATCCCTTCATCAGGTGGGACGGAGAGATGCCAGCTGCTAACCAGCTGCTAAACAGTAATCACCCCTCTCCATCCTGAGGGACGAGCCAATGAAACGGAGAGGATCATTAAAGTGGTCCCTGACAGTGATCGACAGAAGTGGGCCTAACCTGAGTGTGACGATGATGGCGGAGGGCTGGGCACAGGCGGTGATGAGCGTGACGATGAAGAGGAAGATGAGGAAGGGGATGAGGGTGTTGCACGTGCGGTCACACTTCCCCGACACGGCGTAGCCGTTCTCGTTCAGGTAGGTCTTCACTATGACCAGCTGCAGCTGCGTGCCCTGGCCACCAGAGGGCGGCGTGATGACCTGCCTGCTCTGCACACAGCCGCAGTCCGTGTAGTTCCTGATCTGTAAACACAGCCAGTACACACATGAACACACAAATAACGCACACTCATTCTCTAGCTCACACACATACACACCAGTGTTCATCTTGACATGAAAAGCAATGTAAGTAAATATTCTGTCCTATGACAATATTTGAAATACACCCCTTGCCCCTACCACTTAGCCCGTAACCATCAATTCTTTGCGTTCCTATGGTAGGACTAGGGTTAGGGTGTCCTGACTCTTGTTGGTATCAGAGCTAGGATGAAGTGGGAGGGGCATCTGGCCCTCCAAACAAAGATATTCCAGGGGCACACTCCAAAGCAAGGGGGGCTGAGAAGGAAATCACTAATAATCAACCAAAAATCAATCAAAATGTACAACAAATGAGGTTATCTCAGTTTAATGTAGATAGATACAAAGGACTGTGGATGCTGGGGATGTGTGGGATTTGTTTGTGACAGCATTTCAGAAAAAGATTGCGTTGCTATTTGCACTGGGGACATCCAGAGGATCTCCCTGGCTCCTGTCAGCCTGGACAGGCTCTCTGCACGCGGCTACGCAGAGAGCAGGGACAGTCTGGGCCTGGAGGAGGAGTGGAGAGACCCAGAGAGACACATAGCGATTTTTGCAAATAGCAAGTTTTGAAATACGCGTTTAAACAATTGAATCCAGCGGTTTGATCTACATTAAAGGAAGATATTCACACATTTTTGTAAGTTGTTGGCTGGTTGCTTGCAACTATTTTAACATATTGCAGCATGGATGGCCGTCTGCTTCCCCGGCTGGGAACAGCTCAGATGAGACGAAGCCCCGGGGAGGTCTGTGCAATAAGTTTACAAGTGTTATTGAAACGTGACCAACACATTTATCAATCAATCGATCAATATCCTTTATTTAAGCAGGTAGACGTCTCATTGAGATTAAAAATCTCTTTTCCAAGAGCGACCTGGCCAGGAGAGCAGCATAAAACCTTGTTACAACAAAACACAGGCAATACAAACAGAGAAGTACACAATCACACATGGGAGAACTCAGTTAATATGCAAAATAAAGTCATGGACAAAAATACAGATCTGATGCATATATAGGTACAATATTATACAATTTCACAAAAAATGTAGGGGCAGTTACATTGAGTTACATTTTTGTACAGCAGTTGTGTCTCCTGAAATTAAATATAAAATACGTTTGCATGTCTCAGGATTATTTAATTTGTGGGAATATGACAATATGATATCTATGAGAATCTACAGACTTCATTCAATCAGTTTTGAACCAGAAATAACTTAAAATGATGCCGTATTAGTTGTGTCCCATTTCCTAGGTCATTGATTTCAACCCCCCTACCCTTTATGGCTCCATTTTGAAAGCGAGGGGCACTCAAAAACGAGGGGTGGGGCTAAATGGGATTGGGCCTAAGACTAAGAAGTGAATTTAAAAATGTGAAAATAAACAGACTGACACACACACACACACACACACACACACACACACACACACACACACACACACACACACACACACACACACACCATGGTATGGTGCTATCATTCAGTGATCTAGCAAAGACTCTAGACATTTCCTTTCCTCGTTTTGTTATAATTTCCTGTCTGACATTGTGGTGGAGGCGGAGACTTCCCTCCTCATATTGACTTTTGGGGAGATGTGAGGAGAATGTATATTACCGGTTAAGGCTGTTGCCAAACGACACACAATGGCTTCACATACCATAATGGCACATGCATAGCTCTGCGAAATCCATTCATTTTCTCCACATAAAAGGCCTATATCTCAAATTCTAGTCGGGCAGGAAGGCGTAATCAAAGAATATTGTATAACTGAAAAACAAAGACGCTGAGTGGAGCCAGTATGGCTGTGTCGATATAAGTCGATGTGTTGTTACCTACCATGCAAGTGTGTGTGTGTGTGTGTGTGTGTGTGAGAGCACTCACCCCGGTGCTGTCGTTGCCTACAGTGCTGCACCCGGCCAGACAGGGGTTGAAGTAGGTGATGCCGTCCGAGCCGCAGACCGGAGCGTACTCGTGGATTCTGCAGCCACAGTTCACATTGCAGCTGCCCGTCAGGTTCCTGTGGGTCATGGTCAGGGTCGGCCTGCACAGAACCAGAACCAGACACTCATCAGTTCCACACGGAACGCAAGGCGTCATATATTTAGTCTCCATTGCATATTTATGTTTTACACCGTGGCCACTAGGGGTCGAGGCATCTGTAAGAGGGTCTGTCCGACGTATGTATGTACTGTATGTAATTCTATGTACTGTATGTATGTACAGTATCTATGTATGTCCCCAAGAAAGAAAGAAAAAAAGAAAGACAAGAGGTCGCCGATGATGTCATACAGTTCTATGTCCCAACGAAAGAAAGTGGCCTGGTTGCCAACGTCACACTGATGACACAGAGCAATTGTGATGTAATTGGTGAGGATGTGATCAGTGAGTGATGTCATCATCAGTGATGTCACACGAGCAATTGTGATGTCAACGGTGATGAAGTACAACGATGATGTCACTTAGACATTGCGACATCAGTGATGAAACAGTGATGACGTCGAGGCCACGCCATTATTAGATTCCGCTGCTTGTTTTTGAAAGGAGAGCAGGCAGTCCACACACACATCTGTAGTCTTTTTTTATTGGGACTTATACATTTTGTGTTTCTTACATTTTAAACTACATTTCCCATAAAACCCCATTACAAAGAGCATGTTGTAACAGAGATAAGCTAACACGACATCTCAGTTAAGCCATATTTGTAAAGTAAGGTTGCTGTTTTGTGCCATAAAGCAATCTCCCTTTGTGCTTTAAAGCAACCGGCATGAAGTGGTCAAATGTAGCGTAGAGGCTCGTACAAGCTGCCGATCTTTTCAGCAATGGCCTATTTTGTTTTACTTTAATTACACTAATATCTCAAAATTAATTTTAATATGCTACACATATCCCCTGTAATTAACTTAATTTGAGCCTTACACCAGCTTTGACAAACCGAGCCCGATGAGAGAGACAGGAACAAGAGAGGGGGGTGAGACAGCATGATGAGACAGACAGGAACGAGAGAGACCCGGCAGTGTGGGAACGGTCGCTCTAAGCCAAACAGCTCGGCGGCTCCATCTAAAGCGTGAGCAGCGAGGCGAGCCATGCTTTTCTCTAGGAGGCTTCGCACTGAGCCCAGCGGAACACCCAGGGACACGCGCTAACACAACACAGCCCTGGGGTGGCGCTGAGGCACACACACACACACACACACACACACACACACACACACACACACACACACACACACCTACTGCCAATTCCAATGAGACAACACGTCTTTCCCCATGTGTGTAATTGGATAGTGTGTGTGTTGAAATGATTATTTGGTCATGTGAGTCATTTAGCCCGGCTGTCAAAACACATATTCTTGATTATTTTCATGACAGCGCTTTCAAAGAACATTACGTTATTACAAAATCAAATCAAACCTGTCAGTTGTATTTAATTCCAAGCAAATCGGGAAGGAACATGACCTTATATTATTTTTATACTGTACTACAACTGAGCCATCATGTTCTACAAGTGCATATGGTGATACTCATCCTAGATTAGTCAAGTTAATTTGTCAAATCAAGTTAAGAGAGGCACTAAAGTTGGGCTTATCCTGACATAACAATGCCACATTCCAGGAATGTGTGTGTATGTGTGTGTGTGTGTGTGTGTATGTGGGCGTGTATATTGTGTGTGTGTGTGTGTGTGTGTGCGTGTGTGTGTGTGTGCGTGCGTGTGTCTGTGTGCGTGTGTGTGTGTGTCTGTGTGTGTGTGTGTGTATTGTGTGTGTGTGTGTGACGTGTATGTGGGTGTGTGCGCGCGCGCACGCGCGTGTGTGTGTGTATTGTGTGTGTATTGTGTGTGTGTGTGTGTGTGTGTGTCTGTGTGTGTGTGTGTGCGTGCGTGTGTGCGTGCAGGGATATAAAATGTACTCTGCTCAGTCAGTGTCCCAGTGTCGCTGCACTGATCGCACATGTCCTCTTCCCAGACAAAGGCCAGTCCTCACTGAACACTACAGATGCAGAGAGCCAAGGGCCACAGTGGCTTAAAGGGACAGCTCACCCTAAAATCCAAAATACATATTTTCCCTCTCACCTGTAGTGCTATTTATCCATCTATATCTTTTTGTGTTAGTTGCCTGAGTTGCCCGGACCCCTAAACTAGACTAAGGAGCGGACTCCCATTTGATTTTGTCTCATGGTCCCCCAACTGACAAGATGTTTATTACAGAAAGTGTATGAAACGTCATACATTCTATCATTGTGTTATGGTTGTAATTATAGTGAAAATAAGTGATCCCAATTGTATCCCCCTCAAGGACCCCTGGGGGTCTCCAGACTCCACTTTCACAACCACGCTGCTAAATAACACTCAACACCTTTTTGCATCACATTGTTGTGTGGAAATATTGCCTGACAGCACGGGTGTCATTAAAACAACTAGAGCAGACAAGACAGTGACTAGTCTGTCAGCTAGAGCAGAGTCTAGAGCAAGACAAGACAGTGACTAGTCTGTCAGCTAGAGCAGAGTCTAGAGCAAGACAAGACAGTGACTAGTCTGTCAGCTAGAGCAGAGTCTAGAGCAAGACAAGACAGTGACTAGTCTGTCAGCTAGAGCAGAGTCTAGAGCAGACAAGACAGTGACTAGTCTGTCAGCTAGAGCAGAGTCTAGAGCAAGACAAGACAGTGACTAGTCTGTCAGCTAGAGCAGAGTCTAGAGCAGACAACACAGTGACTAGTCTGTCAGCTAGAGCAGAGTCTAGAGCAGACAAGACAGTGACTAGTCTGTCAGCTAGAGCAGAGTCTAGAGCAGACAAGACAGTGACTAGTCTCAGCTAGAGCAGAGTCTAGAGCAGACAAGACAGTGACTAGTCTGTCAGCTAGAGCAGAGTCTAGAGCAGACAAGACAGTGACTAGCCTGTCAGCTAGAGCAGAGTCTAGAGCAGACAAGACAGTGACTAGTCTGTCAGCTAGAGCAGAGTCTAGAGCAGACAAGACAGTGACTAGTCTGTCAGCTAGAGCAGAGTCTAGAGCAGACAAGACAGTGACTAGCCTGTCAGCTAGAGCAGAGTCTAGAGCAGACAAGACAGTGACTAGTCTGTCAGCTAGAGCAGAGTCTAGAGCAGACAAGACAGTGACTAGTCTCAGCTAGAGCAGAGTCTAGAGCAAGACAAGACAGTGGCTAGTCTCAGCTAGAGCAGAGTCTAGAGCAGACAAGACAGTGACTAGTCTCAGCTAGAGCAGAGTCTAGAGCAGACAAGACAGTGACTAGTCTGTCAGCTAGAGCAGAGTCTAGAGCAGACAAGACAGTGACTAGTCTGTCAGCTAGAGCAGAGTCTAGAGCAGACAAGACAGTGACTAGTCTGTCAGTTAGCGCAGAGTCTAGAGCAGACAAGACAGTGACTAGTCTCAGCTAGAGCAGAGTCTAGAGCAAGACAAGACAGTGACTAGTCTGTCAGCTAGAGCAGAGTCTAGAGCAAGACAAGACAGTGACTAGTCTCAGCTAGAGCAGAGTCTAGAGCAAGACAAGACCATGACTAGTCTGTCAGCTAGAGCAGAGTCTAGAGCAAGACAAGACAGTGACTAGTCTGTCAGCTAGAGCAGAGTCTAGAGCAAGACAAGACAGTGACTAGTCTGTCAGCTAGAGCAGAGTCTAGAGCAAGACAAGACAGTGACTAGTCTGTCAGCTAGAGCAGACAAGACAGTGACTAGTCTGTCAGCTAGAGCAGACAAGACAGTGACTAGTCTGTCAGCTAGAGCAGACAAGACAGTGACTAGTCTGTCAGCTAGAGCAGAGTCTAGAGCAAGACAAGACAGTGACTAGTCTCAGCTAGAGCAGACAAGACAGTGACTAGTCTGTCAGCTAGAGCAGAGTCTAGAGCAGACAAGACAGTGATTAGTCTGTCAGCTAGAGCAGAGTCTAGAGCAGACAAGACAGTGACTAGTCTGTCAGCTAGAACAGAGTCTAGAGCAGACAAGACAGTGACTAGTCTGTCAGCTAGAGCAGAGTCTAGAGCAGACAAGACAGTGATTAATCTGTCAGCTAGAGCAGAGTCTAGAGCAGACAAGACAGTGACTAGTCTGTCAGCTAGAACAGAGTCTAGAGCAGACAAGACAGTGACTAGTCTCAGCTAGAGCAGAGTCTAGAGCAAGACAAGACAGTGACTAGTCTGTCAGCTAGAGCAGAGTCTAGAGCAGACAAGACAATGACTAGTCTCAGCTAGAGCAGAGTCTAGAGCAGACAAGACAGTGACTAGCCTGTCAGCTAGAGCAGAGTCTAGAGCAAGACAAGACAGTGACTAGTCTGTCAGCTAGAGCAGAGTCTAGAGCAGACAAGACAATGACTAGTCTCAGCTAGAGCAGAGTCTAGAGCAGACAAGACAGTGACTAGCCTGTCAGCTAGAGCAGTCGACGTTTGAGCCAGATTGGCAGAAATTCCATCAAGCAGTTCTTGAGATATCGCTTTAACGAACTTGGGAATGGCATTCGTGAGGTCACAGTGACCTTGACCTTTGACCACGAAAATCTAATCAGTGCATCCTTGAGTCCAAGTCGATGTTTGAGGCAAATTTGATGAAACTCCGTCAAGGCAGTTCTGAGAAGTTGCGCTAACAAGCTTGAAAATGGCGTTCGAGAGGTCACAGTGACCTTGGCCTTTGACCTTTGACCACCAAAATCGAATCAGTTCATCCTTGAGTCCAAGTCGATGTTTGAGGCAAATTTGATGAAATTCCGTCCAGGCATTCATGAGATATCGCGTTAACAAGCTGGAGAATGGCGTTTGAGAGGTCACAGTGACCTTGACCTTTGACCACGAAAATCTAATCAGTTCATCCTTGAGTCCAAGTTGATGTTTGAGACAAGTTTGATTAAATTCCGTCAAGGCATTCCTGAGATATCACGTTAACAAGCTTGAAAATGGCGTTTGAGAGGTCATAGTGACCTTGACCTTTGACCTTTGACCACCAAAATCGAATCAGATCATCCTTGAGTCTAAGTCGATGTTTGAGGCAAATTTGATGAAATTCCGTCAATGCATTTGTGAGATATCGCATTAACAAGCTGGAAAATGGCGTTTGAGAGGTCACAGTGACCTTGACCTTTGACCACCAAAATCTAATCAGTTCATCCTTGAGTCCAAGTCGATGTTTGAGACAAGTTTGATTAAATTTCCGTCAAGGCATTCCTGAGATGTCGCGTTAACAAGCTTGAAAATGGCGTTCGAGAGGTCACAGTGACCTTGACCTTTGACCTTTGACCACCAAAATCTAATCAGATCATCCTTGAGTCTAAGTCGATGTTTGAGGCAAATTTGATGAAATTCTGTGAAGGCGTTCCTCAGATATCGCGTTAACAAACATCGTACGGACGTACGTACGGACGGACAACCCGGATCCATAATGCCTCCGGCCTGGCTATCGCCGGCGGAGGCATAATAATAATTGACCCTGGGGCCGCACTGAGTGAGGCACCAGTTGCCCACCCCTGGTCTAGAGACCCAGACAAGTGACACAAAGGCTGGGCTCAGGCGAAACATTCCTCATGTGGGTGCTACCAGTGAGTCCTGTTCATAATAAAGAAACCACAGACTCACAGACAGGAGCCTGCTGACCCCTCTACAAACATTGAGTCAGGTCATTAACACGTTCACTGCCAATGACGTGTTAACACGTCAAAAAAAATCCAACGGTTGACTGCCAATGACGTGTTAACACGTCAAAAAAAAGATTATTTTTTTTGACCGTGGGATGTGCATCTAACCCTTTTACATCTCTTATATAAATATTGGAGCCACCGAACGTGTACAACCCATTCCACCGACCCACTAAGTGGCGACAGTGCTCTCCAGACTAGAGGAAGGCAAGCAAAAAGCAGTGTGAGGAAGCCATTCTCATGAAAATGGATTGGCGAAAACGCTTTCGCGCTTGGGAGCTGGCGGTGCGGGATTGCAAATTTGCATAATAGATTACGGGTGGAACACACTTTGAAACACGCAGCATAAATAAGACCAGAATCGCAAAAGCTTCATCAAAGCTCTCAACCCAAACCCCAAGAAACGAGCGAGCCCATCCAGACTTGCCCAGCGGCCGCCAGCAGACAGGAGCAGCAGCAAAGCAGCAGCAGAAACGAGCTTGTGACACGCCCGCTGCAGCCAAGAAGAACACACACGGAGGGAGGAGTTTGAAGGAGAGGGGTGTTTCCTGCTGTTATGGAGGAAATTACTGTTCAAAACTATTGTTTAGATGTCTGACGTCTTACTGATGCCAAAAATGAATGGTTAAAGTGACTGTTCTATCGAATTTCACAAAAAGCTATTTATCTCAGCTTAAATTTTCAGACGCTGAAACCATGCTGTATTCAAGTGCTAATGCCTACATAACTACTAACTCTACAAACTAACTCTTTTAGACAGAGAAAGCACACATTCTATTAGTTCTTTTGAGATATTTTGTGTTCACAAAATCTTAGCAGAAAAGAATCCTTGGGTCTTGAAAGATGAGCCAGAATCCTCAAAAAAACCCTCTGGCAGAAGCTACCTACAGTAAAAAAAAAAAAACGGCTGGCAGTGAATGTGTTAATATGTCACATAGGGGACTTAAAGAGGAACTCGGGATTATTTTGCAAATAAGCTCTTTGATGAACTGTGCAAAGAAAAACAAAGTAGCAAATAGCAATGAGTGTGTTAGGTGTTAAGTGTTCTGTGGTGCATAGAGGAGAAGATGCTGAGCCTGCTTATAGGAGAACTTCACCCGAAAAACAATGCAGTTTCATTTTGCACATTATCCTACACGTATCCAAAATCTGTAAATGTCATTCATGCACAAATGACATCTCTGGTCCACAACTTAACTCAAATCAACTCTTAATAAGTCAAACTAAATGATTGACTGCAAAAGTGTAGACTGTAAAATGGTTATAATGCACCGAATGAATAAAATACAGGAGTACATACATGTACATTAAACTTCTACAAATGTCCTTGATGCACCATGGTAAGTTGATCAGAGAGCTTATTTGCCAAAAAGTGTATTTCTTTGCAAATTGTCGGCACCAGCCAAGCAGGTCAGTCTTCTGTAGCATCTCCATCATAGCATTCCTGCCACACGGTTGTGTTAGGGGCCATTCAGACCAAAAGCGTTTTTGGAGCTGCCAGCGTC
This sequence comes from Poromitra crassiceps, assembly GCF_964638095.1. Lineage (NCBI taxonomy): Eukaryota > Metazoa > Chordata > Actinopteri > Beryciformes > Melamphaidae > Poromitra > Poromitra crassiceps. Next base: position 71,475,047 of record NC_139624.1, read on the forward strand.
TTTCTGCAATTCATTCTCTATGTAAGGACGCGCTAGACGTGCTCCTCTCTTAATGAACGCACCTGGCGTTTAAACGCTGGTGGCGTCTGTTGTTGAGGAGTGCTGTGGACGTTTTAAAGCTGAAAAAAGTTGAACATTCGAGGAAAAGCGCGCTGCTCGTCATTTCCACTCCTCCGCCTCCCGAGGGATC
>NC_139624.1:71480236-71577736 GCF_964638095.1 Poromitra crassiceps
ACAACACAGGGGACAGCTTGTGCAGGACAGACAAGACGACAACACAGGGGACAAAGGGCTTGTGCAGGACAGACAAGACGAGACAACAGAGGGGACAGCTTGTGCAGGACAGACAAGACAACACAGGGGACAAAGGGCTTGTGCAGGACAGACAAGACGAGACAACACAGGGGACAAAGGGCTTGTGTAGGACAGACAAGACAACACAGGGGACAAAGGGCTTGTGCAGGACAGACAAGATGAGACAACACAGGGGACAAAGGGCTTGTGTAGGACAGACAAGACAACACAGGGGACAAAGGGCTTGTGCAGGACAGACAAGATGAGACAACACAGGGGACAAAGGGCTTGTGCAGGACAGACAAGACAAGACAACACAGGGGACAAAGGGCTTGTGCAGGACAGACAAGACGAGACAACACAGGGGACAAAGGGCTTGTGCAGGACAGACAAGATGAGACAACACAGGGGACAAAGGGCTTGTGCAGGACAGACAAGACGAGACAACAGAGGGGACAGCTTGTGCAGGACAGACAAGACAACACAGGGGACAAAGGGCTTGTGCAGGACAGACAAGACGAGACAACACAGGGGACAAAGGGCTTGTGTAGGACAGACAAGACAACACAGGGGACAAAGGGCTTGTGCAGGACAGACAAGATGAGACAACACAGGGGACAAAGGGCTTGTGCAGGACAGACAAGATGAGACAACACAGGGGACAAAGGGCTTGTGCAGGACAGACAAGACAACACAGGGGACAAAGGGCTTGTGCAGGACAGACAAGACAAGACAACACAGGGGACAAAGGGCTTGTGCAGAACAGACAAGACGAGACAACACAGGGGACAAAGGGCTTGTGCAGGACAGACAAGACAACACAGGGGACAAAGGGCTTGTGCAGGACAGACAAGACGAGACAACACAGGGGACAAAGGGCTTGTGCAGGACAGACTAGGGGTGGGAATCGCTGAGTAGCTCACGATACGATATCGTCACGATACTTGGCCCTCGATAACGATATATCACGATACTGCGATACTGCGATACTGCGATATATTGGAAGACGATACATCACGATACCTGTGTAACAAGTGAAAAAAATACCTCTGAAGGCAAAAAATCATGTATTATGCATTTATTAGCAGAATTGACATGAACTCTCTGAGTTCACTCACTCACTCATACCATTTTCGATACCACGGAGGAAAAGTTACACATTAAGTCTTTTTATTATTACTATTAAAACAAGAAAACCTATATAACCTACCTACCTACCTATATAATTTCTAAAAGTAGATATTAATGATCAAACATTTCCATTCATGTAGCCTACAGTAGTTATGTTTTTGTTTCAACTACAAACATAAATAAAGTCAACTTGAAACTATGTTTCAACTACCACACACAGCATAATATTTTAGCCTGTTTATTAAAAAAAAAAAAAAAAAAAAAAAAAAAATTAATAAACATATCGATACTTGGCGCCAGTGTATCGATAACGTATCGCGGGTGGAAATATCGCGATAACGTGGGTATCGATATTTTGTCCCACCCCTAGGACAGACAAGACGAGAAAACACAGGGGACAAAGGGCTTGTGCAGGACAGACGAGACAACACAGGGGACAAAGGGCTTGTGCAGGACAGACAAGACGAGAAAACACAGGGGACAAAGGGCTTGTGCAGGACAGACAAGACGAGAAAACACAGGGGACAAAGGGCTTGTGCAGGACAGACAAGACGAGAAAACACAGGGGACAAAGGGCTTGTGCAGGACAGACAAGACGAGAAAACACAGGGGACAAAGGGCTTGTGCAGGACAGACAAGACGAGAAAACACAGGGGACAAAGGGCTTGTGCAGGACAGACAAGATGAGACAACACAGGGGACAGCTTGTGCAGGACAGACAAGATGAGACAACACAGGGGACAGCTTGTGCAGGACAGACAAGACGAGACAACACAGGGGACAAAGGGGACAAGTGAAAGAAAAAGAAAACATATCTGAAAGGAAAGAGCGGGTGAGATCAGATGAAAAAGGAGAGAGAAATTGACAGCAGCAGCGGCAGTAGCAGCACATAGGGAGTGTGCCGCTGAGGGAGTTGTGTGTGTGTGTGTGTGTGTGTGTGTGTGTGCGTGTGTGTGTGTGTGTGTGTGATGTTATAGTGCTATTTCTGTAGCTAAGTAGCTAATAAGCACGTAGCAGTGGCAGCCAGATGCAGACTGGTAAACTGTGATATTCCAAACAAGCTGCTTTTGCTGCTGCCAGGAATATAACCCCAGACTGTGTACAGCCCCAAAGCACAGCCTGCTTTATTGTCTATTTGACTCTAAGTGGGACCATCATTTACTAAATGAATCTATCACAATGAATCAGGTCCATGAGTTCATGAGTCCTGAAGGAGTTCAAGTAGGGGCGGGCGATATGGCAAAAATATCATATCACGATATTACGATCTCCAAAGTCTAAGACGATATCTAGTCTCATATCATGATGTGGATATAATATCTATATTGCACAGTTCAGTACTGTATCTCGGGCTCTTGTCTCGAGTGTGGGGACAATGGAGCGGAAGATGGGCCAGAGAATCAGAGCAGCATGTATTGCGTTCGATTTGCCCGTTGCACCGTTGTGACGAAAAGAGAGCTGAGCCAGAAGGCAAAGCTCGCGATCTACTGGTCGATCTTCGTTCCTACCCTGATAGCCTAGATACACTAGCCGACCTTGACAATCGTAGCTGATGAAGAGACTGGGGAGTTTACAGTACACGACTGGTTCATTAAGACTTTTTATCACGACTGAAAAACTCACTGAAATACATTACACGCCTGGAATCACAGATCAAAATACACTCCCCGACTGTGCACCCAGCAAACTCACGTCTTTCAAGTTATAAGACGGTATCGTCTTGAAGCCACAACACAAATAACCAGCAAACTGACGTGACCATACTAACCATACGGAAGCTAGACATCATTTTAGTTTCAAAATAAAAGCGTTAATGTATTACTGCATGACTCACTACGGGTTAAAATCGACTTTTCGACGCCACAACATTACGTTAATTTAAAACAGGTTTCTATGCAAATGTGTTCTTTATTTCCACTTTGGTACTTTTATTTTGAATTTCGTAACTGGAAGTTTCAGTTTTATTCTTTCTGACTTAACCGTGAGCAACCGGCATAGCGTCTTTGCTTCTGTCATTCACGTGTGCCTTGGTATCAGAAATATCTATTGTATGAAGACGAGCTATTTGACTGCTTTTGGCTCATTGCCTCCTAGTTTTTCATTGGATATTGACGGGATTCCACATGCACGTGTGAGTTGAATTGAGTTGAGTTGAGTCGTTGAACCAGTTTACACTACAAGAGAAGTTCAAACATGTTTGATATAATCGTTGTGGCTCCGACTGGCTCTGACTGGAGTCGGGAGGCAGTTTACACTTGACCATTAGAAATCTGTACCCATAATACACTAACAGATTTTGCTGCTAATTGGCATAACAACTGCCCACAACAACTGCAGACTACAGTCAACAAAGACAGACTGAGCCCAACTGGAAATCCTATGTAAAATCGGAGGAAAACTCTTGTAGTGTATTTTAGGTATCACCTATGGTCATGAAGGATGATGAGCGAAAGAACAAGATCGAGGATACAAGCTGCAGAAATGGGTTTTCTCAGGAGGGTGGCTGGCATCTCCCTCAGCGATAGTGTGAGAAGCTCAGTCATCCGTGAGGGACTCGGAGTAGAGCCGCTGCTCCTTTGTGTAGAAAATTGAGGTGGTTTGGGCATCTGGTGAGGATGCCACCTGGTCGCCTCCCTAGGGAGGAGGTGTTCCAGGCATGTCCAGCTGGGAGGAGACCACGGGGCAGACTGAGGGCTTGGTCGGTGGAGAGATGATATCTCCACGCTGGCCTGGGAACGCCTCAGGATCCCCCAGTCAGAGCTGGCTAATGTGGGAAAAGGACGTTTGGGGAACTGCTACCTCTGCGATCTGATCCCAGATGGATGGATGGGACCATCATTTACATGAACATCAGGCTGTATTGAAGAAGACTTGAAACCAGTGATTGAGACCATCAACTCATTAGGAAAGTGTTTACTGAGCTCATAAATCTAGTGAGAAGTAGGGTCATTTTCTCATTGACTCCTTTTTGCAGCCATAGACTGTATAAACAGGTGATTGATAAAATAAATCACCCCCATACAGTTTTCCACAATCCACCCTCTGCTCCACCCTCTGCCGATCTGGGGAGAGCCGAAACTGGCTCCATGCTTCCTCCGAGACATGGGCAGTAGCCAGCCGCTTCTTTTCACCTGACAGGGGAAGCTTCACCTGTAGGACATAGCACGTGGGAGGATCATACTATTCCAACGAGTTCCCCTCCCTCCGAACAGGCGCCCCGAACGACCAGGATATTGCATGTTTTGGTGAGGGGTTCCTTCCTATATGAAGTAAGCCCCCAGGGGGCACGGGGGAAGAACATGCAAACTCCACACAAAGGCCCTTTTGACGACCCCACCCGGACGGTAGACACTCGAGGACATGCGGATGGGCACGCACTCCTTCAGCGCGCACAGCATCCCAGGTGGGAATCGAACCCAGGACCTTCTAGCTGTGAGGCGACAGCGCTACCACTGAGCCTGCGTGCCCCCCCCCAATACAGTTGAAACTTTTTTTTAACTAGGCTGTTAACACATTCACTGCCAGGCGTTTTTTCAATACTGTAGTTAGCTTCTGCCAAGGTTTTTTTTTGAGGATTCTGGCTCATCTTTCAAGAGCCGAGGATTATTTTCTGTTAGGATTTTGTGAACACAAAATATGTCAAAAGAACTAATAGAATGTGTGCTTCCTCTGTCTAAAAGAGTTAGTTTGTAGAGTTAGTAGTTATGTAAGCATTAGCAGTTGAATACAGCATGGTTTCAGCGTCTGAAAATTTAAGCTGAGATAAACGGCTTTTTGTGAAATTCGATAGAACAGTCACTTTAACCATTCATTTTTGGCATCAGTAAGACGTCAGACATCTAAACAATAGTTTTGAACAGTAATTTCCTCCATAACAGCAGGAAACCCCCCTCTCCTTCAAACTCCTCCCTCCGTGTGTGTTCTTCTTGGCTGCAGCGGGCGTGTCACAAGCTCGTTTCTGCTGCTGCTGCTGCTGCTCCTGTCTGCTGGCGGCCAATGGGCGAGTCTGGATGGGGCTCGCTCGTTTCTTGGGGTTTCGGTTGAGAGCTTTGATGAATCTTTTGCGATTCTGGGCTTTATGCTGCGTGTTTCAAAGTGTGTTCCACCCAGTCTATTTTTGGAACCCCCCACCGTTGTGCGCCACCAGTTGTGCTCCAGCGCGAAAGCGTTTTCGCCTACAGTATGAGAATGGCTTCCTCAAGCTTTTCCCTGCAGTTTTGGCTCGGATTTCAATAGTCTGGAGAGCACTGTCGCCACTTAGTGGGTCGGTGGAATGGGTTGTACACGTTCGGTGGCTCCAATATTTATATAGGAGATGTAAAAGGGTTAGATCCACGTCCCACCGTCAATTTTTTTTTTTTTTTTTAAAGACGAGATATCTCGTCAACGGCAGTCAACCGTTGGATTTTTTAAGACGAGATATCTCGTCAACGGCAGTGAACGTGTTAACATGTAATTTTGTAGATTTGAACATGGTGGGGGGGGGGGGGGGCGTTCTATGGGAATTTACTCGCTTTTGGAGCCAGCCTCAAGTGGCCATTCGAGGAACTGCAGTTTTTGGCACTTTTTTGGCATTTGTTTAATTTCTCAGCCCCGGAGGTTAACGCTTGCATAAAATGCATCACCTGCTGTGCGCCAGAGGATTTCCTCAAGAAAAGAAACCCCCTCTCCGACACAGAGGGTTCAGAACAGCAAACGTAAAAGCTTTGGTGAACTAGGTTGAATAACTATTGTGTTCTATCGACCGACATGGAAACAGGTCAGATTATTAATACTTTATCGCTCTTGGTTTGGTCCGGTCATTCTTAAAAAAGCAAGTGGAAGGATCACAGCTGCTCAGTCCATCTGGTGGCCCAGAGAGTCATGGTGCTCCCGTCAACAGGAGTGCCCTCTCCTCCGCCTCCTCTCGCGTCATCGTCGCATCCCAACAGCTTGGCATCGTTTGGGTAGCCATGGCAACTGCACCACCCGTTTGCCCTTACCCCTTGTATCCTGGCAACAGGCAACTGAGATGAGGCAATGGCATTGTGTGCGTGTGTGTCTGGAAATGACCATAAGTTAGTGAGCAGACTACACACACACACGCACGCACGCACACACACACGCACACGCACACACACACACACACACACACACATTTTGGTTTCATAGCTAGAATTTAGTTTGCAATCAATCTTTGCTGCAATGAGCCTGGGAGCAGATTAGTTGTCACTGGATCAGATGGGACTGAAGGATGAGATGAGTGGTTTGTACACTGCACAGTATGTGATGCACAAACTACAGGCAGAGCCCAGGGGTCTGAGCGTGTGTGTGTATATGTGTGTGTGTGCGTGTGACGCATGCAGTCAATAGAGACATGTGTGCTTCAGTCAGGGGATGTACTGGTATCTCTGAATGAAAAGCTAGCAGCTATGAGTCATAGTGCTGCCCCCGCTGGCTGTGATCGGCATGTGCGCGTGGGCAGGAATGCCAGAGTAAACAGGTGCACAATCTGTATAGTAACACGCCGCACTCATGCTGGTGACCAACAGCTCAGCATGCATGGGATTTGTGTCAAGATTTGTAGTTCAATTTGAATTTGAACAGTAGGATGTTTATTTTCTTTTGTTAATAAGACACAGTTCAAAGAAAATACATGCTTTTGAAAAAAACATTTTTTATTTATTATATATATATATATATATATATATATATATATATATATATATATATATATATATATATATATTTAGTGAAGTTTTGGTCCTTTTCTAGGCCATTTAATTGCACTATGAAATAATGCATTTGCATTGCATATTAGCAAATGAGCATTTAATTTGCACCGTTTGTTTGATTTCAAATCCTATCCCGCACTTCTTTCCCACTGCAGGAGACGTGTGAGAGGTTTTATAGAAGAGGATGGTGCCGTTTTCTCCTCTCTCTGTCCCCAAACAGTCCATCTTCCACGCCTCTATTGTTGACGTTTTTACGATATAGCTTGTTTTATTTCAGGTCGACACTGTGGCTTTGTTGTTGTGTGGACTCCACATTTCCTTCTACTGCTGCCTGTGTGCTGCCAAGGTTTTGTACTGCTTCAGGTGAGCTGTTTGTTCACTTGTTTTCTGCAAAAACAACTCAGTTTTTGCTAGACTGGAACACACGGGAAAGAACCTGCGGTCACAATGTTCCACAAATGACATGTGACTATTTTTTGACCAATCAAAAATGGCACTCCGTCCTAATTATCACGGGCCTAGTTTCCCATGGCCAGAAGACGGCCAAGTCAGGACACTCCCTCCCTCCCAGGGAGAGAGGCCGTCGCTAGGGATGGGAAGGTCATAGAGAGTTGGGATTCAAGGAGTAGGTAGAGGGAGTGGCTAGGGGGATGTGGCTAGTGGGAGGGGGTGTGGCAGGGGAAGGGGGCGGGGCTATGGAAAAGGGGCCGTAGCTAGGGATAGGAAGGTGGTAGAGAGTCGGGATTGGAGGGGTGGGTAGGGGGAGTGGCTAGGGGGATGTGGGTGGTTGGAGTGGGCGTGGTGCAATAAGACTGATTGGCCACACCACTGCGCCGTGGGCTTAAAGGTATTTGTGGTTGTCATTTTTTATTTGACAGTCTGCCCCGAGCCCCCCATTAACTCCTGACGCTGCTGTACATTAAGATGCTGCGGCGTTAGCACCGTGCTAAAAAGAACAAAAGACTGGAGTGAGAGAGAGTGAATGAATGAATGAATGAAGAATGAATGAGCTTTATTTGTTACTGTTACAAAAACAAGTTAAGAACAACGAAATTGAAGCAATCCCCTAGGTGCGTTAGACAAGACAATACAATAAGTCAAGGTAATAAAGATAAGGTATTAAAAAGTAACGAGGTACGAGGAAAAGTAACGAGGAATGAAAGAATGAATGGTTTATTTTTGGGAGAGAGAAAGAGAGAGAGCGAGACAGAGAGAGAAAGAGAGAGACTTACCGGTATATATGCTGGCGTTGGAGGCGGGGATACCAAACTGTGACTCGATGAACTTGGGGATGAAGGTGATGAAAGCGGTGACGATGGCACACTCCGCCGTGTAGGACAGGCTGACAAACAGGAAGGTCATGTTGCTGAGGATCCTCACCGCTGCCTTGGGGAGGTCTGAGGAGGGAGACAAGACCACACAGACTACTCCATCACTCAGGTGTGCTAAGTAACGCACAATCAGTACCTGTATCTGGCTCTTAGTCTGCCTCTCTCACACACACACACACACACACACACACACACACACACACACACACACACACACACACACACACACTCATAAACTTAAGTAGACTATAAATCCTTAGTGAAACGCTGTACTTATACAACAGACACAGAACATGTGTGCATCCCAAATCCCTTATGTCAGGTGCAGGATAAAAACAAGTAATTAACAAAGTAAAAAGGAATACTTAACATGTATAAATGCACACACAGACATCACAACCCTAACCTAAAACTAATTCTAACCTAAGCCTTAAAACAAAGTCTTAACCTTCAAACAGAGAAAGTGAGGACCGGCCAAAATGTCCTCACTGTCCTCACTTTCCTAAATTGTCCTTTCTTCCAAGACAAAACTCAAATTGGTTCCCACTAAGGTAGCTATACAAGAACACACACACAAGACGCACACACTTAAGTAGACTATAAATCATTCGTGCTGTAATTAACACATTCAGTGCCAAGGACGTCTGTGGACGTCCTAAAAAAAAGTAACGAGGAGTGCCAAGGACGTCTGTGGACGTCCTAAAATCATAATTCATATTATTCCATAATTCTGCTGTTTAAGGTCGTACCTAGCCAGTGAGCATGAATCCCTTCAAGGGATCACACGGCGCCACCTTAAACATCGTCACAGGAGCTGCTCCACCCACCTCAGATCCTTTACTTTGTACAGGAGACAGCGGAGAAAGTGGAAACCGATGCATGCTTTCTGCCAGAGCCGTATATATTGCTCTGTCTACAGCGGACAGTGGGCTCGGCTGCATCCGCGCTCACAACTGAGCTCTTATGCTTCTATCTATCTCCACACGATTTCCTAGAAAGCCAGCATCCGAAGCCGAACGGCCAAGCCTTTTCGTTCAGTCGCGTTTGCCAGCGCGCATCATTTCCTTCTTGATGGGCGCTGGGATCTGTCCGGGGCAAAAACGAGAAAACAAACTCTGTGCGTGTGGGAGGAGCCCGCAGCTCAGAGGTGGAGAGGGGAGAGGGGGGAGGGGGAGAGGGGGGAGGGGGGAGGGGGGGGGGGGGGGGAGAGGGGTGTGTGGCACACAGGCTTCACAGAAACCACACCACACGCCACCACATCAGAAAACACCAGCCAGAGTCAGTGAATGTGCTCGAAATTAGAGTGCAAAAGGTATTCATAAAAGGGCCTATATCTTGGAAAGTAAAAAAAAACGACAGAAAACCCTTGAAAGTGCACTTTTTTGAGAGGCTGTAATTTCATAATGGAACTGTCTAGAAACAAAATTTCTTCTTTGGAAGAAGCAGGAGTGTTCAATGTTTCATTAAAGTCCAGCCCCGTTAATATAGCCATAATAGAAAAAATTCTATAGCTGTTTTCAACTGAATGGAAGTGAATCTGGCACAGGCTCCAGACAATTTTACTGAAGCGCTGTGGCACTGAATGTGTTAACAACAGACACAGAAAATTATATATCCCAAATAAACCTTATGTCAGGTGCAGGACAAAAACAAGCAATTGATGAACAAAGCCAAAGGAATATGTGTTAATAACACCTATAGATGTTCCTCACACACACACACTCACATTGAAAGCTGGACTCAGCCCATGCCTCAGCATATCTGGAGAAGTGTCCTTGGTCTACAGCAGGAGCAAAAAGCAATACTGTGTGTACCCACACAGAGAGATGCGTGACTAAGCACTTCAATGCGCTTGGATTCCCATAGAAACCACATGCTTTCAGGTCATTGGTGAACAAAATCGAAAATGTCTAATTGTGCATTTTTGGTAGCCTGTCATCCAATTAGCCTATAGTCAGCAAATGTCTTTGTCTGTGGTGTCAGGTAATAACTGTCATTCTATCAAGTCCTTAAGAGACACAAAAACAAGCACTGCAAATTCAGCTCCAAGGGTGATGCCCCTTGCTTCATCATAATAACAAGGGCAAATGTGCCCTTTGTGTCTGCCGGAGGACAGCGCCCCTACAGTCTGACCGGGTCAACGCGCCCACTTATATTGCTTGTCACTCAAAGTCAATGTGGTTCAACTGTTACATTACTGTTACCGGGCAGATTGACCCCCCCAGCACCTACTGTCCACGTCATTGGCTGGTTGAGCAACACAAAGAAAGGGGGTTGGAAGCTTTTCTTTTTGCCAAAGGGTACATTGTAGGAGTGGGAATCACCAGATGCCCCACGATACGATATTATCACCATACTTATGTCACGATATGCTCGTATTGCGATATGCTAGTAGTGCGATATATTGAGTATTTATTTATTTATTTATTTATTATCTTTTTTTTCAACTTTAAATGATGTCCCCAAAGGAAAAAAACTTTGTCAACATGTGTTTTATCTAATCAGATAAAGTTTCCAGTCTGTTCATCTCACTTCAATCATTTTTATTGCAGCAAAATGGGATTGTCAAGCAGACAGACAGTAACCTGACGTTGCCAGATGGATGGGTTTGCTTCACATTCTGTTTCACAAACGACATCCATCTGGGTTTGGCCAAGCTACCCTGCTGAAGAGGGCGGTCACTTTTTTCAAGCTACTTGGCAGGTGTCACCGTCTGGGCGTGCCAACGCCAACCAATCAGATCGACTTGCCTTCATGACGTAGCAGCGGCAGCGCCTGGTAAACAGCTAGGAGGACTACAATTGCTAAATAGTTAGCATGGAGGTTGCAGATTTTTGCTGTTTTTGTAAGGTGAATATTGGGTGCAAACATTGACTATTCAATTTGCCAAAGGAAAGAAGAATAACTGCAGATGTCTGACTGAGGGTGAAGTGCAGGTAGGCCATTTTGCACATTAAATGTAACGGATTGGATTAACTGATGTTACGCTAACGTTAGCAACATTTGCGAGTTAGCTTGGCAGCAGCAATCCACAAGTAGCTAGCAGCCGCCCCGGCCCCTGGGCGGGTGCCGCCCGTGCCGGGGGCCCCTCTCCCGGCCGCGGACACCCAGGGCAGCCACCGCCCACGCGAGGGGCTCTTGGCGTGGGCAGTGGCTGTGCTGGGTGCCCGCGGCCGGGAGGGGGGCTCCCAGCACGGGCGGCGCCCGCCCGGAGGTTGGGGTGCTACGTCTGATGATTGATGATTAATGTTAATGTTAACAGCGATTAATTACTAACACATATCGTTTGTTTATTCAGGGAACTAATGACACGATATGACACCGAGTGGCACGCACCCTGGACGGCTAACGTCATGGAGACGCAACGCTCTCTTGGCTGCCTCTATGATCATGGCAATAACATCAGCCAAATGCTTTGATACAATATGATTTAACGCTACTATTTAGCATTAAGGACTGGTGAATTTTAGCATATCTGTCAGTGGAATGGTAGATGTTTACGCATGACTGGAGAATGTTATTTGCTTACCTTTGTGATAATAAACTAAACGGAGAAAAGACGCCCGTGTGGTGTTGTTGTTACATAATCTGCTGGTCTTGAGGCACGATTGGATAAAATTATAAGATGATGTAAATTCATAAAGATGTTGTCAGATGAATCTGCGAAAGGGAGCTGCCTGGAGCCCAGAGGACGTCAAGGTACCAAGGTATTCACAGAGAAGAGGAAAAACACCCTTAACTCAGTCATGGCCAGTTTAGGACTGCCAATATTTAGCTCAGGCCAAAGATTTTCATAATTGTTGGTCATCTTTCAAGACCCACAGTAAATTATCTATTAGCACCAAAGTGATTTGCAATACCTCAAAATGAAGATGTCCGTCTCTGGGTTCACCAGGGAAAAAAAAGTGAGCTTTTAGCATGTTCTGTACTCTACTTATAGCCATTTATATACACCCTGTTTTCACCAAAAAGGTCTCTCTGAGAAGAGAAATTGGAGAAAAAGGCATTTTTGTAAAGGACACAATCTCAGGCAGAACTCGCTCTCAATTCTTTTATTTTGAACTGTATTGACATCAGACATGTAAATATTATTCGTTATGACACAAATGACAAAAAAAAATATATATATATATATATACATGAAGTGCTTTTTTTACATTCAACAATACAGTTTACTCAGTGTGAGTGAGTGTGAATGTGTGTGTGTGTGCGGGGCCCATGTGTGTCTCTTTACATTACATTAGTGGAATCAACTGTGGAACATCATCTACACAGATACACCCTTGCAGCAGTAGAGTAACACACACACACACACACACACACACACACACACAGAGAGAGAGTTCTGTCCACAGCTGCTGCTGGATCGCACCTCCTTCCCAGGGAACACTATTGATCTCCCGGCAAATTAGCATAGGAGGAGAACACCAAACTGGTCTGAGATCAGCGTCTAGCCTCCTCTGCCTCTGCATCGTTGGCAATGCATATATATCAACAACAAAATGTGTGGCGAGGCTGCCAAGCTTTACGGGCTTCCCGAACTACAATTTTGCGTGATCGGTGTTTGAAAGAGCCTATAGTCACTTTCAATGTAATCCCGGCGGGTCTTCGCACGGCGCAAATGCGCTCTGAAAAATGGCTACTGTCTGTTGCTGTGTTTTCCTCGTTCTCCTCCTCCTCCTCTCGTTCGGGCTGGGACACAGGAACGGGGTCCGGTTTGGGTTTGGGACCAGGCGCTGGAACCGGATCGATCATGTTGGTCACGGGTTTGACTACCGCGAACAACTCATCCAGGTTCGCTGCCCTGCAGCAAGGCGACCAGCTCGTGCAGCGCGCCGAGGGGCGTTTCAATGGCGTTTCTCCTACTCTGCAACAGGCAGCGTTTCTCCGTTTTCTGTTATTTCCTCCTCCTCCATTTCAAAACAACAGCTGCGTAGTTGTTTGTTCACGTGTTGTCGGCTTGTCTTTGAGGCCAGGGACCTGATACCATGTCACAGGCTGGGGAAGTCTTTGAACTACGCTAAGCTCTAATAAAAACAAAAACACGTCAAACACGTATTTGGCTGGGAGGCACATTCCTGATAAGACGTTAAAGACGTATATGGCCAGGAATGAGTTAAGTACACCATGCAGCATGTATTTGGATATAATCTCAAACTTTAAGAATGGTTCCTTGTTTATTTATTCCTAGTATTGGCTCCCATGCCGTTTGTTTACCCCCTATCTAAAGTACAAGTGCAAAATCTTAAGCTATGTTCTATCGATAAACCAATTTCTCGAGTAACATTCCAAAATATCAGACATAAAGGAATATGCTTGTGAGAGCTATATTCACACTTCACAGTATAATTTATGCAAGCGTCATACAGGGGAAAATATCAGATAAACTGATTGTTATATCCTGAGATCTTTAATCTCGCCTGTATAACATAATATGTCACTCGGACTTAACGTGGTTTATTAGACAGCAGCCAACATTCCAATCATGCCAGTCATAGAATACACTGGGTTCAGCTACGGTAACAATAAAGGGACAATAAATCACACTGATCTTTGCAGTTCTGTGTTGATTAGCTAATATTTCAGTGGCATCTTGATTAACGTTATGATTTATTTCTATTTGGAACAAAAATGATGGTTTAACAGATTACTACATGTTTACTGGGCAGTGGTGAGAAGGGCTTTGTGTTTGTGTGATTCTGGCGTGATTGGCTAACGGCTAGCCATTCACTAGCCTTACAGCTAGCTGATGGCTGCTAAATTCTCCCAGCCTAGCAACGGTCTGAAGGCTATCTCCCCAAATTCTACAACAATGTCTTGTTTACTAACGTACATAGTTGATAACGTTACAGCAATACAGTTACGGTTTCGTACTCACTGTAAGATCAAGTGTTTAACGTTTATGTTAGCTTATTGTTTTGAATAGAATGTTTGACCAGCCCACGAGCTAGCCTCGGTAGCCGCCGCCATGTTGAATAGTGAAAGAACTACAAACGCACAGGCTGTCAGGATCGGAGTTAGACATGTGGATCTATTCGCGGGTAGTTGAGGGCCACGGGAAACTTGGTAGGTCTTGAGAAGCTGGGGTGTTGTGGAACTTGATGGCTGGGGCTGCACAGTTCGAGGTTTTGGGAACGGTTGCAGAGATTGCAGAGCTTGGTATGATCCTTGATGAGAATTTATGAATCACTGGCGAGGACCTGTAGGAACAGGCCCTTATAGATGTGAATATGACATCACCTGTGTTATGACATCACCAGCGAAAGGCATGAAAGACGCTTATGAATCATGACATCATCAGTGATTGATGACATCATAGTAGGAATGACGACGTCAAAGTAGGAATGATGACGTCATCCTAACAGTACCCTCCCCTCAACGGACGTCACCTGGCGTCCAATGAGGCCATCAAGGATGGCATCTGGGAGACAAAAAATCCGTAGGTTCTGGTGGAGGTGCTCTTCCGCAGGTGGTTAGACGCAGGTGGTTAGGCCCCAAAGGGGGTGTAAGAGAGTGAGGTGCTCTTCAGCAGGTGGTTAGATGCAGGTGGTCAGACCCCAAAGGGGGTGTAGGACAGTGGAGGTGCTCCTCCCTAATACAGGATATCGAAGCCATAGATGGACCGATACGTAGATAGAACTTCCACCGGGTCCGGTGGATCCTCTGGGGCCGGCCATCCCCCGGGGCACGATCCAAACACGGGAGGCTGGAGACCATCAAAAGGGTCAAATGCCGCCGTCACCGAAGGCAGAGCCGCAGGGGGATCTGACACAGCGAGGCCTGCCCTCCCGACCTGTAGTTTGGGGGGGTCCCCCACCGTCTCCTCCTTTAAACGCCTCTTATTTCTTCTTGCTCTTGACCGAGGGCTGGCGACACTACGGGGACCTCCCAGCATCAAGCTGGAACCTACGTGTGGGTCAACAACTGAAATTGGCTGCTCCTGGGGTACGGGTTCAGACTCGGCGAGGGGAAGGTCCACAGGTTGTGCCTCAGGTACGGGTTCAGACTCGGCGAGGGGCAGGTCCATAGGTTGTGCCTCAGGGCCAGCAGACTCGGAGGCCCCCTGCGGGGGGACGGAGCCGATCTGCAGGCAGCGATTGAACTTCCCCATGAGACGATCGACAGTCCTCTCCAACTCCCTAACCCTCTTGGCGACACACTGCCACTCCTGGGTCCTGCAGGGAACGCTACCCAACCGTACAGATCTTTCGGCTGGACACGTAGAGTCTTGATCCACTGAGAGTACCACGGGCCGGCGAGCGGTGGGACCACTTACTGGACGCCGGGAGCAGGAGGAGAGGTAATGCCCGGCTCGACCACAGTACAGGCAGCTCCGGGTGTCCAAACGGCGCTGCCTCTCCTCTGGCGTGATGCGAACCCTGCCGGTCAGATCACGGTACAGATGGCTGCTGGGACTCGAATGTGGCTGCCCCTGCTCTGGGATGACGCGAACTCCCCCCCAGAATATGCCCTTAGCAGCTGGAGGCGGCCGAGAGGCAGAGCTAGCTACTATGACATCATAGTAGGAATGACGACGTCAAAGTAGGAATGATGACGTCATCCTAACACAGGCGCTTCTCGGTGGCGTCACACCTGGTCTCGCCTAAAGCCCGCCCGTAGCTCACGCTGATTGGGTCGCCTGGGCGCGGGCCGGTTTAAACTCCAATCTTGAGCCGAGTTCAGACGGAGGTGGGATTGTGACTTTGTGGAACAATGCCGCCCCCATCTGGTGGAGTCAGGCTAGACAGACAGACCAACACATAAAAACCTGTCATAAATGTTGCATAATGCACTTGACATTTTGTATAATAAAATATCACGATACTTGGCATTCGATATGATACGATATATTGCCCACAAAATATCACGATACTATGCTGTATCGATCCCCCAGCCCTAGTACATTGTGGTTTCACATGCCCTCCTCCCCAGGCAGGGAGTGCAGGGTCTAAACAGCGTCCCTGGAGCTGGTAGGGCTTCAGTGTTTTGCTCTGGGGGAGTTGAGATCCCTGCTGTGGACACGGTCGTCTGGCTTGTTCTGTTTATCCCGTTGCCATCAGGACCCAGATCCAGATAAGTGACAATCACATTGAGTATGACATAGAATTACCCAGAGTTATTTATCATTCCTACATTACCATAATGATTTCAGTGAAAGCCACCTGAACCCGGGCCATAATAAAGCCATGGACCCTCAGAGTTTCTCGACAGTCGCTTTTATTGCTCCTAACAAGCTCACAAGTGATTGCCTTGTCCACAGCCACACAAGGGCTTCTAATCACACCTATGCAGAAAGTCATTATCCCTGAAAGATTTCACATAATACAGTGTGAGCAGGGAGAGAGAGAGAGAGGGAGGGAGAGATCATAAAGAGAGACAGGAGAGAGAGAGAGAGAGAGAGAGAGGGAGAGATCATAAAGAGAGACAGGGAGAGAATAGCAAATATCACATTTGCATCTTTTATTGCATGCTTGATAGTTCTCAAGGCCAAGAGAGGTCCTTCAACTGAAAATAATGATGGCACAATTAAAAGGTGCAACGTACGTAATGTGTCTGTGCACAGGAATCTTCTTGACTGAAATGCTTTGGAACTTTGGTGGCTCATTTCCACGACTGAAACTGTGTTGTGTGTGATGCTTCTCTGCTTCTCCATCACTGACCTGAACTAAGTGTGGGAAGGAAGATGAGGGATGACAGCAGCAACCAAAAGGACTATTTATAGTGACTCGTCACCTAGCCTGCCACTGTGATCAATTGGAGGGAGGGGAGGGCACACAAAACCCAAACATTGCAACCAGAATTTTAGATTTTACCCTGAAATGCTTACTCTCTTACCTCAGCTGTTTTTTCTTTATGTGTGTGTGTGTGTGTGTGTGTGTGTGTGTGTGTGTGTGTGTGTGTGTGTGTGTGTGTGTGTGTGTGTGTGTGTGTGGGGGGTGTGTGTGTGTGTGTGTGTGTGTGTGTGTGTGTGTGTGTGTGTGTGTGTGTGTGTGTGTGTGTGTGTGTGTGTGTGTGTGTGTGTGTGTGTGTGTGTGTGTGTGTGTGTGTGTGTGTGTGTGTGTGTGTCAGGGGGATTATGAGGTTGGGTGGATGAAGCTAAGTATGATGACTTTATAGTCATAATTAAATATGACGAGGACATGAAACATTTTGATCTTGTGACTCGAGTTCATTTGCATTTCACCTCAGACAAGACAGGACACTGCTTTTTAAGTCTGACATTTACCTAGATTTGCTAGAAAGATGAACAACATTTCAGCTTTTCGCCAAATAGGGTACCGTTTCATGATGTCACTAGGTTGACTGTAGAGTACAGCACAGTACAGTAGAGTACAGTAGAGTACAGTACAGGCTAGTTAAAGGAGAATTTCGGTTTTTTACACCACGGTCCTCATTTCCAGCTTAAAATATTATGTTTTACTCACCGAAATAGTTTGGCTTCATTCGGATGCCCACGGAAGATTTGAGCTCCGAGTAGTCTCCTCAAACAGGCTATAACGAGAGCCTGCGGCGAGTGCGGGGCATGCTGCACACGCTCTCTAAATGACACTTTTTCTGTCAGATCACGGTTCATTATGGTTGTAAATATAATTATTTAGCGAATAGCTAGAAGCTAAGCTAACATCAACACAACAGTCAATGTTGATCTGCCCCGGATGGGGTTACAGTGCCCATCTTCCCCCTCTGTGAAACCACACTTCTTCAGAGAAACCACAGAAGGGGGATACGCACTGTAACCCCATCCGGGGCAGATCAACGCCGACTGCTGTGTTGATGTTAGCTTAGCTTCTAGCTATTAGCTAAATAATTATATTTACAACCATAATGAACCGTGATCTGACAGAAAAAGTGTCATTTAGAGAGCGTGTGCAGCATGCCCTGCACTCGCCGCAGGCTCTCGTTATAGCCTGTTTGAGGAGACTACTCGGAGCTCAAATATTCCGTGGGCATCCGAATGAAGCCAAACTATTTCGGTGAGTAAAACATAATATTTTAAGCTGGAAATGAGGACCGTGGTGTAAAAAACCGAAATTCTCCTTTAAGTGTTGGTAGTAAGGTTTTTGAATTCTAAGGGACTGGGGGTAAAAAAAAAAGGGGGGGGAGGGCATCTTGATTTTATTTTGAGTACTGGGGAGGGCAAGGTAATTTATTTTTAGATAGGACTGGAGGGCATATAAACTATTTTTTTCTTTTCTGTTTTGCATTAGTTTGCAATTGCATTGTGTTTCGCTATGTAGCCTATATCCACCTACCCCCACGCAAATCGTTTCTTCCTATTTGGTCAAACTTCTCCTGCTGGCTGAGTGCCGCTAACAGCCGAGGAGACACTGGACTCTGGAGGACAATAGCCTACCCACATGGATTACTCCCGTCAGTTACTTTCTCATGCATATCCGGAGAGCTAGCGCTATTTGTTTCGCCGGAGCGCACCTAACACCAACATTCTTTTCTGCACATATAGGCCTTTGAAGAATATTGTTCTCATAATTTTGTGTAGGTTAAACACAGTAGAAGGCTTGCAGTCACGTAATGGAGGAGCTCTTCTGATTGACATTAAATGGATTAAAATGGCACTATATGATCGGTGATAATCAGGTATAGTAGAGCCGCTGCACATTTAGCAGGGCAGGAACCAAATCAATATCTGTCGTGCATATTATAGGCTATTTCTATAAAGAAATCACTGAAACATTGCTGCCCTTGCTATACGCATATGAAGAATAGGCTACACTTGCAATCCTATGGCTCTCACCAATGGCCGTCGCACCAGATATGACGGCTGGGTGATAAAAAGTTAATATTGCCGTTTTATTTTTAAACAAACAAAGTTGTGTATGAAAATAGAAAAGGGTGAACTTGTGGGTGGGGGAGGCCAGATATTTTTTTTTAACAGGTGCAGGGGGAGGGCAGAGAGCAAATAATGTAAATGTCAGGGAGGGCACTTGATTAAAAAAAATGATATATCAGATTTTACCCCACCCCACCCCAGGTAAATATAGGACAGTCACTAACAGGCTCACAGCATGTGCTGTTGTGTTTCTGACTTGGATTGTGGTTGTTTTGATTCATCAAAACTTTCAAAATCCTTACTACCCTACTGTAGAGTCAACCTAGTGACATCATCAAACAGCGCCCTAGTTAGCAAAAAGCTTAAAATGTTGTTCATCTTTCTAGCAAATCTAGTAGGTATATTCATGTATTAAAGAGGGTATATTTCGGACTTGAAAGCAGTGTACTCTCTTGTCTGATGTGAAATGCAGATGAACTAGAGTCATATGATCAAATGTTTGAAGTACTTGGGCGTCTGGGTAATGTAGCGGTAGATTCCCTGCCTATCAACACGAGGGTCGCAGGTTCGCACCCCCGTGTTCCCTCCGGCTTGGTCGGGCATCCATACAGGCACGATTGGCTGTGTCTACGGGTGGGAAGCTGGAATGAGGGTATGTGTGGGTATGGCTCACATGCTCCTCACACAAAGAAAAGAACAACAAAAACACAGAGGCTGGAATTAGGTAAGGAGCACCGTCTTATAGCCGGTCCCAGGCTGGGCACCGTAGTCCAGTGGTTCTCAAAGTGGGGCGAGGGGACTCTCAGCGGTCCTTGAGGGGGTTCCAGGGGGTCCCCAGCAAAACCTATTTTCACTATAATTCCATCCATAAGTAACACAATGACAGAATGTAGGACTATTTTGGTCATGAGTTTCATGCACGTAATAAAACATCTAAAGGGAAAAAAAACGTATCAGACGGGGGACCCTGGGACAAAATCTTATCAAATGGGCGTCTGTGGTAGGGCTGCTCGATAAATCGATTTTGAATCGTAATCGAATTAATTAGTTAGGACGATGTAAAAAAAATGAAAATCGTAAAATCGATTTACCCTTTAACTAGGGTAATTACGTTACGGCGGGGCGGCTCTCTCTCATGTACGCGTGCTGCTACTCGTCCCTTCTCCCCACTGTAAAGTCTCTCTGGAGGCTGTGACTACTGCTGGCTACTAAAGACAGCAGCAATGAACTTATTTATATTTCAACGCCTCCAAAAAGCACAGAGTGTGAGCACTGAGCAGCATGTTGCACTGCGGGCTGTGCAAGATAACGATTACCACAACACACACACACACGAACACAGACGTTATCACGGGACGCTGAAATGCTGCCTTTATAGTTCACATAACAACAAAACAACACATGAGGCCACCGAGTAGCTTATGCTTCTTGGCTGCAACATTACCAGTACTGACCGTGTCTGTCTGAATTTCCTCCTAACTGCTGCTATCGCAGTTCCCCGCATACCTGTTGTGACTTTGTGTTATTCTAGTACAAATAACTCAGAGCGCGGGTGGTCGCTTAGACACTGCAAATATAATTACGGTATATAATTATGTCACAGGCACATGCTACAGGCAAGAGTCATCGAACCAAGAGTATCCCTCCAACAGAGCACCGATTGCTCGATCAAATCCACCAGTGTCAAGTAACTGCAGGTTAGCAAGCAACAGCCAGGAAGTTAGGCATAGCAAGTTAGGCTAAAACAGGAAGTTGGGTTGTTCTGCCTTCAGAGTAAAAGCGTAAATTGTCACTTATGAAAGAAATTGGGTAAAAAAATGCTCTGCAGGGCAACAAATGTTTAGAGAAGTATAATAGTATAAAAAAAATTGAAATTGAAATCGAAAATCGAGTTTTGAGAGAAAAAATAGTCAATTTTATTTTTAGTCAAAATCGAACAGCCCTAGTCTGTGGTCTAATTTGTGTCATTTTAGGGGTCCTTGACATGAAAAAGTTGAGAACCACTGTTGTTACGTGCCGTAGTCCCTTCATTTGGGCATAGCACCTCAGCGCAGGTTCATCTAATCTTGTTCTACAGTAGGTGGATAAAATGCTAGCATCTGTTAGCGTTATCCCAGATCAGAGGTAGCATGGTGACTCTGGGGAGCTGTGTTGTAATCTTGTCAGGATGGAGACAGATGGTCAGGTCCTGTTGATGTCTAAAGCAGCTGCTCTCAGCCTCCATCAGACGGACCACTGGCTCGGAGTTGCCACGCTTGCTTGCTTTCATAGAAATGATTTGATGATTCAAACGGTTTCAAACCATTTGTGTTTGCCCATAACATTGTGTGAAAAGAGCTTGTATTAGCATAATATTAGACATTGTTGTAAAAGCACTGAATATTATATGTTGTGGTGTTTCATTCCACAAAGCTGGTAGTCTAAGCAGTGGAAGCGACCTGAGCCTAAGTCCCGAACATCCGGATTTAGCCAGACTCCTGGACAGTGGATTTAGCCAGACTCCTGGACAGTGGATTTAGCCAGACTCCTCTTGGACAGTGGATGTAGGCAGACTCCTGGACAGTGGATTTAGCCAGACTCCTGGACAGTGGATTTAGCCAGACTCCTCTTGGACAGTGGATTTAGCCAGACTCCTCTTGGACAGTGGATTTAGGCAGACTCCTGGACAGTGGATTTAGCGAGACTCCTGGACAGTGGATTTAGCCAGACTCCTCTTGGACAGTGGATTTAGGCAGACTCCTGGACAGTGGTTTTAGCAGACTGCTGGACAGTGGATTTAGCCAGACTCCTGGACACTGGATTTAGCCAGACTCCTCTTGGACAGTGGATTTAGCTAGACTCCTAGACAGTGGATTTAGCCAGACTCCTGGACAGTGGATTTAGCCAGACTCCTGGACAGTGGCTAGGACAGTGGATTTAGCCAGACTCCTGGACAGTGGATTTAGTCAGACTCCTGGACAGTGGATTTAGCCAGACTCCGGACAGTGGATTTAGCCAGACTCCTGGACAGTGGATTTAGCCAGACTCCTCTTGGACAGTGGATTTAGGCAGACTCCTGGACAGTGGATTTAGCCAGACTCCTCTTGGACAGTGGATTTAGCCAGACTCCTGGACAGTGGCTAGGACAGTGGATTTAGCCAGACTCCTGGACAGTGGATTTAGGCAGACTCCTGGACAGTGGTTTTAGCCAGACTCCTGGACAGTGGATTTAGGCAGACTCCTGGACAGTGGATTTAGCCAGACTCCTGGACAGTGGATTTAGCCAGACTCCTGGACAGTGGATTTAGGCAGACTCCTGGACAGTGGTTTTAGCAGACTCCTGGACAGTGGATTTAGCCAGACTCCTGGACACTGGATTTAGCCAGACTCCTCTTGGACAGTGGATTTAGCCAGACTCCTGGACAGTGGATTTAGCCAGACTCCTGGACAGTGGATTTAGCCAGACTCCTGGACAGTGGCTAGGACAGTGGATTTAGCCAGACTCCTGGACAGTGGATTTAGTCAGACTCCTGGACAGTGGATTTAGCCAGACTCCTGGAGAGTGGATTTAGCCAGACTCCTCTTGGACAGTGGATTTAGGCAGACTCCTGGACAGTGGATTTAGCCAGACTCCTGGACAGTGGATTTAGCCAGACTCCTCTTGGACAGTGGATTTAGCCAGACTCCTCTTGGACAGTGGCTAGAACAGTGGATTTAGCCAGACTCCTGGACAGTGGATTTAGTCAGACTCCTGGACAGTGGATTTAGCCAGACTCCTGGACAGTGGATTTAGCCAGACTCCTCCTGGACAGTGGATTTAGCCAGACAGACTCCTCCTGGACAGTGGATTTAGCCAGACTCCTGGACAGTGGTCTTGCTTTGCTAAATCCTGGAGGATTGAGGGCCCGTCCCATGGCGAAACCCACAATCCACCAGGGCTCTGATGTAATCTTTGTGAGTCCTCACTTGACTTCCTGCCAGTCTGTCATCTTAAGGACTGTGGCTAAGTGGCTCGCACACAAGTCAAGTGACAGCAGATGCTTTGAAGGAAAGTTATTAAGAGGCATTACTCATTCTAATATTCATCATGCCTATTAACCACCATTACCTTTATTTATGCTGTTCAGTTGCAATCACAAAGCCTCTGTGGCTCATCTCATCTCTCCTGCCTCTTTCTAAAGTAGAGCTATTGACTGCTGATTCAGCACTGCAGACTGAGGGCTGTGCCAGATGCTTTGTTAACGCAGCTCCTTACCATCTATTGTCAACTTGAGTCTGAACAATGGCGTCACCCTGGGGTCAAATATACAGTAGTGCTTGTCTTGTGTCCTCATCTAGCAGAAGATGGGAGCGAAAGACATGCCTGCCATTCCACAAAGAGTGAAAGAAATGCTAAGAATGATTTGCAAATAGAACTATTTAAGTGTCTGAATTGCACCCTATAATCAAAAACCCATCATCCACACATTCATGCATTGCTGAAAACTAGCAAAAAAATGCTACCTCGTGCTCTGAAGGGCAAAAAGAAAGAGTGCTTGGTGGTGAAAACAGCTACTTCACTGCAGAATACCTTTCATGAAAAGTGCTGAATTTGTCCTATAGACAAACACAAACACACACACACACACACACACACACACACACACACACACACACACACACACAGAGAGAGAAGGACACAGAAACTGCTAAAATACATTACTGTACCTGAGTTTGCAAAACAGCCCATACATCCTGCTGGGACAATTAAAAGTGCAATATAGCTATAGCTGCTCACCAAGACAAAATCCTCTCTGCTTTGCTGCGGGTGTTATTCAAACCTGACAGCATATCTATGAGTTCACCAGTTCACTGCTATTGAGCATGATGAAGAGTGTGTGCGAGCAAATGTGTGTATGTGTGTGTGTGTGTGTGTGTGCGTGTGCGCACGCGTCTGTTGCGGTGTGCGTCTGCTCCTGGGAGTGGAAACGTGACTGGGTTCCCCTGAGAGCTCATTTAAAAAGGGAGAGAAATTGTGTGACTGAGAGGAAAAAAGAGAACAGAGGAGGCTGGGAAACACTGGAGCAGCATTCAGCAGCTTAACCAGGGAACTCTCCCAAGGAAAATAAGGACATATCTGGCATATCTAGTTCAGCATAAAATACATAAATAAATGTTCTCGCATAAATGCATGTAGGTGTATAGGTGCATGGAGCTACAGCATGTTATACTTAGTTCCATGATACGTTGTACTAGTAGTGTGTAGTACTGCAACTGGAGTGGAATTTTCATGTTTTCACTTCACTTGAAGGATTTCATCCTTTATGAGTTGAGAAGATTCTCTGAACTCTTCAGCTCACAGAAGTCTTTCAAGAAGACCCATTGGATCAGGTCAAAAATGCATTGTCATCAAGCTAAAAACAAGTCTGTGCAAAACTTGACATTTTGGAGATTTTCAGCCGACAGCGCCATTATGTGACTTTTAGCCATGCCCTCTACTCATTTATTGTCGTAGTACAACTATAATTCAGAAGCCTCTGAAACTGGCTATCTTAAAGAGCGTGGTGCAGGTAAAGAAAATAAAATTATTTACAGTTAGGACTCAAGATTCTTATGAAAATACACCCAAAAAACAAAAACAAAATTAAAACATGCCCCCGGGGCAGAAATATGGAGAAAAAGGTGGCATTATAATGCAAATGTTTAAAAAAATGCCATCTGTGCAGATAACACCTGTGACAACTACTGTACTTACTGTAATAATAATAATATACAGTCAATGTGTACAACAGAAAACTTTCCAAAACACCAGATGTACGATAATTACCGTATTTGTGCGATAATCTACCACCAAACCCAATAGCATTTTGACCCTCTGTCTGGTACGATAGTTTGACACTGCCCAGAATGCATTTTGGCATTGACAGGAGAAAAAGAAAACTCTGCTCCATTTCCCCCCCAAAGGCAACTGTTTACACTTTACTGTTTGCACTTTATAGTTTCAGTAGTCTAACGTAACTAGTAGAACTAGTTGACCCCCTAATATGCAATCGTTTTTTCAAATGAACGCCTATTTGCAAAGATACATTTGGTACCGACCATCTCAGCTCGTGTGAGCCGGCTGCAGAATGGTCTGAGGCGGATAACTTTATGGTGGGAGACGGACACAAGTGGCACTCGCTGGAGCTCCAGAGGAGAGCAGTTTCAGCTACAGAGGGGAGGAGTTTTAGCTGCAGAGGGGAGGAGTTTTAGCTACAGAGGAGAGCAGTTTCAGCTACAGAGGGGAGGAGTTTTAGCTGCAGAGTGGAGGTGATGTACTGTAGTGAGTGTCCTCTCAGCGGACAGACCGGGACAGACGGTCGGCGTACAGAGGTAATGTTCCGAGGGAACATTTATTGATTATTGTGTATTAAAATCGTCACAGGTGTTATTGCTAGATTTGAGGGTTTTTATGTGCGTGTGCCAGATGCTTCACAAAAACCAGTCTAGCTGCAGCTATGTGTGGGGGAAAAACAAAAAACAAAAGAGAATCCTAATTGCTACATAAAAGTCCCACATATTAATGCAAAGTGGTGTCTAACCTGCATCAGAAATCTTGAATCTTGAACAGTAATTTACCGGCGTCATTCGGCAACTGCTGGGACAACCTCCTCCATCACCAATCAATAGCATCTTCACAGGAGGTCTCAACGGAGCTTCCACTATTAGATAAGAAGACTAATCCTGTCCATTGATTGGATTATGTCCCCTTTGCACATCGATAGCATAACACAGCTCCACTATGTAAAGCCATTTGCAACCTGTAGGAGTCCAGGGCTCGAACAGGAAGTGAAAGAAAAGGAGTCATTATGGCTGACCTGGTACGGGAAGTGTACCACCATGGACCGCAGGGCGATACGAAGAGTGAGACGCGCGGCCCAGCACGTAACAGGATGTGAGTTGTCAGAACTGCAGGAACTGTATAACCAGCGGTGCCTCAGGAGGTCCCTGAAGATCATCAAAGACACAAACCACCCCCACAACAGCCTGTTCTCCCTGTTACCCTCAGGGAGGAGATACAGGGTCCCAAAAGCACGCACAAATCGCTTGAGGGACAGTTTCTTCCCGCAGGCCACGAGACTCCTTAACATACACAAATAGTGTAGTAGCTGTACTGTACCGTACTGTAGCTGCTACCATTATGTATGTCTAATGTTTAATTGTATGTTTAATTAGGTATATGCTATTTGCACCTGTACGTCAAATACGTCGAATTTAAAATGTTTAAGCACGTCTAAAGTATGCACATGACATGTGCACCTACTGTATGTGCAGTGAATATGCCACTGTCTCTGACTTGTCTTATCACTCTACTGCCTTATTGCTTGTTGTGTCTCTTGTTGTTTTTGCACTCATATGCCCTGTTATATTTGTACTATGTTGTAAACGGAGTCCACAGCACAAGAATTTCACACGTGATACTTGTACCACAGAGTGACAATAAAAATCTTGAATCTTGAATCTTGACCGTACCTTTGAAGTCCTTCCCGAAGCCCATGGAGGAGGAGACGTTCTGGCCGCTGCTACCGGACTTCTCCTTCATCACGTCGTCGTCACTGGACTCGTCGGCGGCCGAGCTCATCTTGGACTTCTTCCTCTTCTTGTGGCGTTTGGGCAGCTTCTTGGGAAAGGCAAACATGGGGAAGATGACCAGAAGCATGGCCACAGCACACAGCAGGAAGCCACTCCACCTGAGAGGAAGAGACCACACCGCACGCACACACACACACCGGAACTGTCAAGGCAAGGCGCTACAGACCTATACGCACAAGTCTTGACACACTCATACAGTACACACCTCACACACATGAGTACAGTACACACGTCACACACACGAGTACAGTACACACGTCACACACACACGAGTACAGTACACACGTCACACACACGAGTACAGTACACACGTCACACACACACGAGTACAGTACACACGTCACACACACGAGTACAGTACACACGTCACACACACACGAGTACAGTACACACGTCACTAGGGGTGTCACGATACACTCAGTTCACGATACGATACGTATCACGATACTGGGTTCACGATAACGATACGATACGATACGATTTTAACAATATTTTTTTAAACTTGAATAATGACAATATATGACTGGAAAAGTAGTATTTTATTTGAAATGCACAAATACAAAACATGCTGTTGTGGGAAATTGTTATTACAATAACAACTAGAAAAAACATGAGATTGGAGATACTGTAAGGCTTATCTTGAAATAGAATGAGTTACACCGTCACTTAGATTTACTTTGAACTAAAAGGTTTCTCAGCAGTATAAATTCTCATTATGCATCTTCAGTTTTTCTTCAAACTCAAACAACAAGACTTTTCTTAATCTATTTTTTATGCATCTTCAGTTTTTCCTGTCAAGTAAACAGTTTTGCCAGAAACTCAATTGAATGGTTTCTCTCCTGTATAACTTCTCATGTGTCTCTTCAGAGACTTGTTCAACTGAACTACTTTCCACACATTGAACTTCAACAAACAAAGACGTTTCTTAGTCTATTTAAAAAAAAAAAAAAAATTTTTTTTTTTTTTGCGATATGAGATTTCATCTCAACGATACATATCGTGACGTTTTACTATCGCGAAATTTCGTGGGACGATATATTGTGACACCCCTACACGTCACACACACGAGTACAGTACACACGTCACACACACACGAGTACAGTACACACGTCACACACACGAGTACAGTACACACGTCACACACACACACGAGTACAGTACACACGTCACACACACACGAGTACAGTACACACGTCACACACACACGAGTACAGTACACACGTCACACACACACGAGTACAGTACACACGTCACACACACGAGTACAGTACACACGTCACACACACACGAGTACAGTACACACGTCACACACACGAGTACAGTACACACGTCACACACACACGAGTACAGTACACACGTCACACACACGAGTACAGTACACACGTCACACACACACGAGTACAGTACACACGTCACACACACGAGTACAGTACACACGTCACACACACACGAGTACAGTACACACGTCACACACACGAGTACAGTACACACGTCACACACACGAGTACAGTACACACGTCACACACACGAGTACAGTACACACGTCACACACACGAGTACAGTACACACGTCACACACACACGAGTACAGTACACACGTCACACACACACGAGTACAGTACACACGTCACACACACACGAGTACAGTACACACGTCACACACACACGAGTACAGTACACACGTCACACACACGAGTACAGTACACACGTCACACACACACGAGTACAGTACACACGTCACACACACGAGTACAGTACACACGTGACACACACGAGTACAGTACACACGTCACACACACGAGTACAGTACACACGTCACACACACGAGTACAGTACACACGTCACACACACACGAGTACAGTACACACGTCACACACACATGAGTACAGTACACACGTCACACACACGAGTACAGTACACACACGTGACACACACGAGTACAGTACACGTGTCACACACACACACGAGTACTCACTCGCCACACTGCACTTTGCTACCATGCACTTTATATCTCTACTGTGCACTTTAGATCGTTGCTACTGTTGTCATTTGCACTTTAACTGTTGTGTTGCACTTTAAACTGCTGCTCTAGACTGTTTTGTCTTATCTGTTTTTATGTATGTACTTTGTACTACGCTTATTGCAATCCAATTTGCCCTTTTGGGACACTTAATAAATCTTGAATCTTGAATCTTGAATCTACACACGTGTCACACACACACACACACACACACACGAGTACAGTACACACGTGTCACACACACACGAGTACAGTACACACGTGTCACACACACACGAGTACAGTACACACGTCACACACATGAGTACAGTACACACGTCACACACATGAGTACAGTACACACGTGTCACACACACATGAGTACAGTACACAGGTCACACACACGAGTACAGTACACACGTCACACACACACATGAGTACAGTACACACGTCACACACACATGAGTACAATACACACGTGACACACACACACATGAGTACAGTACACACGTCACACACACGAGTACAGTACACACATCACACACACACACGAGTACAGTACACACGTGTCACACACACACACACGAGTACAGTACACACGTGACACACACACACGAGTACAGTACACACGTCAATCACACATGAGTACAGTACACACGTCACACACACATGAGTACAGTACACACGTGTCACACACACACAAGTACAGTACACACGTCACACACACACACGAGTACAGTACACACGTCTCACACACACAAGTACAGTACACACGTCACACACACATGAGTACAGTACACACGTGTCACACACACACACACAAGTACAGTACACACGTCACACACACATGAGTACAGTACACACGTGTCACACACACAAGTACAGTACACACGTCACACACACATGAGTACTAGGGATGGGCATTTCTAGCAAAAACACTATTCGAAATTCGCTGGCCAAAGTCGACTTTTAATCGAAAAAAGAAAAAAGAAAAAAAAATGTAAAAAAAATTAAAAATGTAATTTTTTTTTTTTTTTTTGTGAGTGAAATGTTGCATTGTCTCCCCTGATTCTAAGTCTAAGGCTTTATTAATTAATAGAAAAAGCTTCTGCTGTGGATTTTTAGCTCAAACAAGCATTGCACCACTGAAGTAAAGAACATGTTACATGACATTGACATTTTCGAAAATAAAAAACAGATTTGACAATCATGAGTGGTTCATTAAATTTTTAGTAGGCTCAGGTCTGAGTGCCAAAGGGGTGCCAAAGTCACCCCCTCTCCCTCTTCATGGGATTTCATCCGCCATTCATTTTTCCATAAACCTTGCTTAAAATGCTTATAAAAATTGTTTTACTTGCTCAAACCAAGCGATTCGACTATACTTAGAATCAGGGGAGACAATGCAACATTTCACTCACAAAAAATAAAATAAAAATAAAATAAAATTAAATTTTCGAATTTCGACTTTCAATAATAAAAGTCGACCTTGATAATAACAACGATTATTCGAAAATTCGAAATTCGATGCCCATCCCTAATGAGTACAGTACACACGTGTCACACACACGAGTACAGTACACACGTCACACACACACACATGAGTATAGTAGACACGTGTCACACACACACACACACACACAAGTACAGGCAGTCTTGGAGGTGTATTTATTACCAGTTGCCAACAAAGCGAGGGTCGCTCTGGTCAATGTTGACGACAGTCTTGGGGTCAACGTAGTAGCCAATGAGGACACCTCCCAGCAGGTAGCCAGCTGCAGGTCCCAGGGCTCCCATCACATACATGATGGCTGCAAGAGAGACACAACCAATCACAGCCATGCACACGAGTCACACTGCAACCAATCACATCATTTGATAGTAGACAGCTAGGGGTGTCAAAATTAATCGTTTAATTGATGCATCGCGATGCGGACGTGTGAATCGAATTGAATCGTTGACCGATGAATCGTTTAGGTTTACATTTCTGTTGACATTCAGATTTTGAAGCACTTTCTAAGTAAAAAAATGGAGTTGATATTTATCTGACTGCTTGTATTAATTGATGAAAAAGTAGCCATGTGCAGTAATAATACAGAAAATTGAGGATGTGATACTTGGAGCTGCGATACTTTGAGCTGTATCGAGATGCATCGCGGAATCAAATCGAATCGTTGACCGATGACAACAGTTGACAGTACACACATGCTTGGAATCTAATTCCCCCCCAATTCATCAGTGAGAAAATTCCCATAAAAAAGGGATGTTACACTACCGGGGAGCTTCAAGTGAGTGTCTAGCCCACGCTAGTCTTTATCTCTCATGAATAAAACAGCACCTTATTTCAGTTTCTCCACTTTAAAAGCCCTTCAAGTTCTTAATGACTCACTTTCAATGGGACTTGTCACCTGTGGGAGCCGTTTGTTACCCCCTGAGGCCATGCACTGCCATACTCACAACAACTGCACTACTGAGATCAGTAGGAACTCTTGACCGGCTGGCCCCCGGGGGCATTACTTCTGAAAGCGTCTGGAACAACTGACCCGGACGCTCTGGGGGTCCCGCCTACAGCTCTGGGGGTCTAGCATTAAGCTGGGGGTCCCGCCTACAGCTCTGGGGATCTAGCATTAAGCTGGGGGTCCCGCCTACAGCTCTGCCAGTACAACAAAGCTTAGAACAAGCAGGAGCCAAACATGAACCCTCGGGGGTCATTCAGACCGTCACTGATGTGTGTGAGCCAATGACTCTGCTGCCCACTTTGCCAGAGGAAGGGGGGGAAAACTCATTAAAGTCAGATAACCTCAGGCGAGGGGTAAGTGGAAAAATCTCCTGCGGAGGAGAGTCAAAACCGTTTGCCCAGCCGTAGTCGGGGGGCACACATTCTATAATTACACCTGGAACAGTGCCGCTGGTCATGAAGTGTGTGTGTGTGTGTGTGTGTCTGGGGGGGAAGGCGTTTATCACTTAATGCGGGCCGTGTGTGTGTGAGTGAATATGCATTTAGTTCTGAGAATGAAAAACTTCTCACCCACAAGCAGACTTTCCATTTAGATTTCCATTTTCACTGCCCAGCCAGCCACAGCTCACTCACTCACTCACAGTACACACAGCAAAATGCTCCTGTTCTTCTGTTTGCTTCTCAAATGACTTTTTGTTCTTGGATGTTGTTGGCACAGAGTAACAGTGTTTGTGACTCTTTGTACTTCAGCACAGAGGCAGCAGGTGTGCCCAGACCAACTCTCCAATCTCTAGTCTCTCCCCCGAGACCACAGAATAGCTTCTCTGTACCAGATTACCTTACAAATAAATGAATGCACACACGCACACGCACACGCACACACACACACACACACACACACACACACACACACACACACACACACACACACACACACACACACACACGCCTTCCATCAATAACGATTGTTTTTGTCAGAAGGGAACCTCAAAAAGCATTTCATCTCAGTCTATTGTGTCAAATGTTTGGGCCGTGCTGCCAACTCCTAGAAATACAACCCAAATGGCTCCCATCCATTACTCACCCTCACAGCTTCATCACCATCCATTACTCACCCTCACAGCTTCATCACCATCCATTACTCACCCTCACAGCTTCATCGCCAACATTCACTGTGGACCTGAGTGAAGTGAGGAGGACTTCCTTTACAACACATGTTCACTCCTATAGCCGGGTCCCAATCATGGCCTGATCCCCTGTCACCTGTCCACACCTGGTAGAGCGCATTCCATTAGATCTTAGTCCTTCCCGCTGTCATCCAGATTCCAATCCGCCCTGCGTTCATTTGCTGCCAGACTGTGTTCATTTTGATGTCATTTTAGTCATAGTCTTTTGACTAAAATGCCATTTAGTTTGAGTCATATTTCAGTCATCTGAAATGTTTTAGTTCTACTCTAGTTTTATTTGCCTAAATATCATCAGACTTTAGTCGACACACACAGTCACCATGCCAGAGGACCTCTTCTGGGCTGACAACCGAGGGGGGAGTTCGGGCTTGGACAGATGAGGCCAATGTGCAAGTGAAAAAAAAATGTAGTTCTTCAAATGGCCACTTGATGCTAGCTGGAAAAGGGAGTCATTCCCCATTCACTCTCATGTGAAAAGGCCCAACTTTACAGCAGAAATAAACATGTTTACAGCCTGGTAAAAAAGAATAGGTAATCTCACCTTTCATGACCACTGGGGGGGGGGGGATCTTTTTGAGATAACTCGCCCATTTAGAGTAAAATAGATGATAAAATTGCTTGACTATGCTTTAAGGCAGTGGTTCTCAACCTGTTTGAGCCGCGACCCGCCCCCCCCCCCCTCTTACAACTTGTAAAGATCGTGCATTCGTGGAATGAGCAACACAGCTAAATGTGTGGGTAGTGCCCCCCAAAAATGTGCCAAAATCCCCTGCAATATTCTTCTGTTGGTATTCACTCTAGTTTCGAGCTTCAAGTGCTGCCAGGTGTCCATACAAGTTGTACTTTGTTGTTAAGGTGACTAATCAGGCTTTCCAACAATATAAAATACAATACCAATTGGTATTATTAAATGGGAGAAATAATTGACCGAAATAACGTTTCTGAACTTTTTTTGAGGAGTTTAGTTTATATAGCTTTATAATACATAAACCATTGGTACTAGGGCTGCACAATATATCGTTTCAGCATCGTCATCGCAATGTGCACATGCGCAATAGTCACATCGCAGAGCGTGCAATGTCAAGCAAGGTAAATTAACTGATAACATACAGTAATGCATGCCCTCTCGGTGACGTTCTAAGCTCTTTTCCTACTAACTATAGTACTTTTACTCACTTAGGATCCTGCAACTCACCCTGTCTGCGGCTAAAAACACACTCACTTCCTACTACGTCAACCGCGCACGTTACCCACTAGGCCACCTTCTTAAATGAGCAAGGCTTGATAGACCTATTCAAGACTTTTGGTGAAAATTCCTGTCTTTTTTCATATCGCAATATATATCGCAGAATAAAAAAATATTGTAATGTCAGTTTTTTCCAATATCGTGCAGCCCTAATTGGTACGTAATCATCGTGGGAGAAAAATAATTTCTTTCACTTTCTTATTTCTCTTTTGACAATCCCGCGGCCCCCAAATAATAATCTTGGCTTGAAAATAATCTTGCGAACCCGAGAACCACTGCTTTAGGGCATGATTGACAGGTCGCCTGTCGTCTAGTGATCGCACAGCTCGCCTCGCCGTCAACGGACCAATAGCAGGCGTCACTGTGGCTCTGGGAAACCCCCTCTCATCCAAATATGGCTACAAATACCTCACTTCTGGCTAAAAAAAAAACAAAAATGGCGACGGCCAAAACTGCCAGACTCGAGGCTTTAAAAACGATGGGTGACGTCACGCTCACTCCGTCTTTTGACAGCCTATGCTGACAACACCTGGTGGTGGTGGGTAAGGCACAACAACAACACCTTAATTTTGTGAGGAGGTGAACTTTGACAGATCAGATGCAGCACAGAGAGAGAGGCCTCCTAACAAACTGCATGACAGCTTGGTACAGCAGCTGCACCAAAGCGGACTAAACAGCCCTCCAGCGTGTTGTGAACACAGCACAGGACATTGCTGGCACTGAGCTGCCATCACTACAACATCTTCACAGCACTCGCTGTGTGAGGAGGGGCGGAGAGCATCGTAAACGACGCACTCGGGACGCCATCTGTTTAAGCTCCTCCCATCAGGCAAGCGCTTCAGATTCATCCAGACAAATGGACGGAATATTGCAATATTTACTTTAATAAGCCACTAATTCTGCGCAGTATTTCTACACCAACCGCACGTCATTCAACACCCCCAATTGTTTCGATTCCGTGCTTTTTATGACGGTATTTTAGGTTTCTTAATTATTCTTTGCAAATGGGAAGTCTTTGCATATATGTGAAGTTTTAATTCAACGCACCAATTTGAGGTTAACGCAAATTGCAATTTGGTTGTGCACAATTCCTTGCACGACCACAAAGTCCTGTAATCTTAAAATCCTCCTTATCTAGGTCTAATTAAATCAAGGCCTCCTTAACCACAACAAGCATTGCGAAGAGAAGAAACCATTATTGAAGGTACAAAGGGCTCATCGACAAATTGTCTTATCAGCCTACGGCAGACACACAAACACACAGCACACATGGAGTAGGAACGCACACACGCACGCGCACGCGCACACACACACACACACACACACACACACACACACACACACACACACACACACACACAGGAATCAATTTGATTGGACTAGTGATAGGTTGTTTGTGTGTGTGTGTGTGTGTGTGTGTGTGTGTGTGTGTGTGTGTGTGTGTGTGTTTCTACACACATACCTCGGCATGTGTGTGTGTGAAAACAAATAGCAAGAGATGGATGAGAAAGAAGAAAAGCTACTGTATATCTTTGTGTGTTTTGCATGTGTGGCAGTTATACAGTTAGACTTTAAATATCCACGCGGCGCACGCAGACATGAATCACTTTTGTAGGCAGCTAAAACAGATGGTTCTCCTCTCCTCCCCATACCTTATCAATCATATATCATCTTCTGAGCTGCTTTCACACACACACAGTGCCATTTCTCATATCCTGTTGGACAGAGAGAGTCTATTCACTGCAGTAGTCAGTCACACACTGAATGCAAACCGGTACACAGTGTAACAGGATATTACCGCCCACAGACAATAACAGACATGAGACAATCCATCAGGGTTGGCAAGGACAGTGAGAGGTCTTCTCATTTTATTATCTCCATCGCAGCAACATTTCAGATCACGTTCTTGTGGCACACAGCGAATCAATTTCACCCTGTCTCTGTATGGAGAAGCCACTGCTGGAGGAGGATGGTGTTTGTCTGGTAAGCTACATCAGAGAACGTATGTCAGTACGGGTGGGTGTGATTGCGAATAACATTCACTGAAAAGGTTATTCCTTAGCTGCAGTTGCATTGAAAGTGTGTCTAGCAGAAGCGAGGTGAGTAAAAGCCCACCCTGCAGAAAGTAGCCATCTTAACCAATGAGTTAAAGCTGCAATCAGCCATGTTTTTGTGTTAAAACAAGTGTTAAATGGCTCTAGATTCTGACAGCAATCACTGAAATAGAGTGTTTGGTCAGTAACTTGGAAACACTCTATTTCAGTGATTGCTGTCAGAATATATAGAGCCATTTAACACTTATTTGAACACAAAAACATCGCTGAATGCAGCTTTAATCTATATTGAGTATTTCCCTAAAGTGAATAAATCTGCAAATAGGGTGAGATAATTCTGCCAAATTCCAAAGCAAGTCAACATGTTGAGTCAAGCATCATTTTGATTGATTGATTTTTTTGACTCAAGTGTCATTTTCATGATAATATTGATCAAGACACTGACAATTGAAACGGTAATTCAAACTGGAAAACTATCTGACTGTAGACTAGATTTTAAGACTAAATAGACTTTTTTTGCAGTGCAGTCAGTGTAACATGAAGAGAAGCCTGCTGATGAATTATCGCACCTCATCACCTCACCTCGCAGACTGCTGACCCGTTCTGTGACCCGTATATAACACCCCATTAATTAACACACTCCCAGTGGCTTCAGCCAGATACACACACACACACACACACACACACAGATCTGATCTACGCTGCAGTCAAGAAGCCTCGTTAGGCAAGGGATGATCCTTCAGCTGCCCTCCAGTCCTCATCCTGGCCTCTCTCGGGGCAACAGGGCAGGAGCAGCCATATCTCATGCCCCTGTGCCCCCCCCCCCCCTCTTGCCCCTCCATCCATCATGTTAACAGTGTTCTGCCTGATTGGAGGGTGAAAGGGGTCATAAACCACCTCAGACTCCACGCCTCTACCCCTGCCCGCTTGGCACCGAGTCACGGTACTCTAGGTCCGGTCGGTGACGATAGGAGAGAATAGAGGGATGTGGCTAATATGCTATACACCAGATCGTACGGCTGCTGGCGGCACATGTTCCCGCCCCCTTTTACCATCTACTATGGTACTCATGACCCGTCTCTGACCTAGTTCTGGTGTCCGCCTGTTGCTAATTTAGTCTTCCGACATTAAATGCTGTTGTAGTGGAGCCCAGCGTCGTTGTAGGCTACTTGGCTCGGGGCTGTAATGTAAATATGTGACATGAGTCACATGATTTTAGATGGGGTCAAAGTCATATTTACGGTGTATGTTGCTATGTTCTATGGCCATATATTGTCATGTCATGGTGTTTTGGGGTCATAAACGAGATTGTTATTTTTCTATAATTTTTTGGTAGTGCTATTTTACATTGAAGTCAACGGGGAGGGGCTTGTGTTTTCCCCCTAAAAGGGGGCGGGGCCTAATTGGTGATCTGATGTATGCTGAAGGGCGGCCGGGGGCGGGGCATCGTCGCTGGATTGAGGAATATGCTGGCACAGCAACTGCGCTCCATCACACACACACACACACACACGCAGGGATGGCAGACGTGTCGTGAGTGGACAGCAGGGGGTGCAGCATGGCGATCGCATGGCGCGCCACAGGCTCACTTTACTCAATTACGCAATGGACCTTCACCACTGGCACGAAGGACAAAACATGATAGCCTTCATATAGCGTGTATAATATATACACGTGTGGAGGTAATGGATTAGGACCTCTCTCCATTGCAGTTATTGGCTTTTGCGTTCTACCAAGTCAGCATCTCCTCCACCATCATCTAGGAGGAGGCCCCACGCTCAGCATGTTGTTGTGCTTCTGTTATGCTGACTATAATGTTCTGAGCATTATTAGACATGCCTGGAAAGAAACGCATGGAGGGTGAAGTCAGCGAGCCGTGCAAAGTTAACGTATTACCAACAAAGCTGAATCCAATATCAGCAGCACCGAGAGACTCATGAGCTACGGGGAAAATTAATTGAATTGCGAAAAACACAAATACACACGTGAGGCGCCCACACGGGCGTGGAAAAAGGCCTCTTCGGGAAACACCGGCGTATCCATTACCACAATGTCAACCAAGGACGGCACGTCCTCAGCCGCACCTTCAACACACACACACACACACACACACACACACACTTAATTCACGCATATATGAACGCTCACGTGTGTGTGCACACACACACACATGCCGGGGGGAGGGGCAAGGGCATCCGCGGTAAGAGTGAAGGAGGGGATAAGGTTAGGAGAATCTGATGTGTATCGTTGACCCCAATTTAGCGTTTTCAATTCCAATATAGGTTGATGGATGGATGGACGTTACGGTGTCACTGTCAGCCAGGCGGGGGCTGCTGCAGAGCGCATGTCAGCCAGGCGGGGCTGCTGCAGAGCGCATGTCAGCCAGGCGGGGCTGCTGCAGAGCGCATGTCAGCCAGGCGGGGCCGCTGCAGAGCGCATGTCAGCCAGGCGGGGCCGCTGCAGAGCGCATGTCAGCCAGGCGGGGCCGCTGCAGAGCGCATGTCAGCCAGGCGGGGCCGCTGCAGAGCGCATGTCAGCCAGGCGGGGCCGCTGCAGAGCGCATGTCAGCCAGGCGGGGCCGCTGCAGAGCGCATGTCAGCCAGGCGGGGCCGCTGCAGAGCGCATGTCAGCCAGGCGGGGCCGCTGCAGAGCGCATGTCAGCCAGGCGGGGCCGCTGCAGAGCGCATGTCAGCCAGGCGGGGCTGCTGCAGAGCGCATGTCAGCCAGGCGGGGCCGCTGCAGAGCGCATGTCAGCCAGGCGGGGCTGCTGCAGAGCGCATGTCAGCCAGGCGGGGCCGCTGCAGAGCGCATGTCAGCCAGGCGGGGCCACTGCAGAGCGCATGTCAGCCAGGCGGGGCCGCTGCAGAGCGCATGTCAGCCAGGCGGGGCCGCTGCAGAGCGCACGAGGAGATTTACTGCAGATACAGTGGGATACATGGAGGAGGTAAAAAAAAAACAATAAACTGAGACAAAGCGGGCAGGAAGAAGAAAGCAGAGGAGATATGAACAGACAGAAGAGCATCTGAGGGAGCAAGAGAGAGAGAGATGTAGGGAGAGAGAGAGAACAGAGTGAGAGATTAATTTGTCTTGTAGTATGTTTGATATAGTAAGTTTTCTAATTAATGTTTAGCTGTTCATGTCTAAACGCTTGCTTTGGCAATATGTACAGTGTTACGTCATGCCAATAAAGCCATTTGAATTGAATTGAGACAGAGAGAGATGTAGGGAGAGAACAGAGAGAGAGAGAGAGAGAGGAAAGTGGTCTGTGTGTGACTGATCCTGCTGTGTAACAGAGTGATAAGGCTTGCTCAGCAACATCCTTCTCATAATGTAACCTTCAGGGACCAGAGCTGCTCTCTCTCTCTCTCTCTCTCTCTCTCTCTCTCTCTCTCTCTCTCTCTCTCACTCTCTCTCTCTCTCTCTCTCTCTCTCTCTCTCTCTCTCTCTCCTCTCTCTCTCTCTCTCTCTCTCCTCTCTCTCTCTCTCTCTCTCTCTCTCTCTCTCTCTCTCCTCCTCTCTCTCTCTATAATCCCCACTGACTGATTCAGACCTTGTGAAAGTGAATGAGGCTGAAACCCAAACCGAAGATGGGCCAGAAAGAGGAGAGCAGGTGTGAAGCAGAAGCACTGCTAGAAGGTGCTGTCAAGCCGTGTTGCACAGGTGACGCTTGGGAACGCAAAATGGACCAGATCATCTTATAAAGGCAGACTAATTAGATGATACCAGTTATAGGAGATATTACATGTTCAGGTGACTTTTGAATTGCACTTGTCAATCACTAGCGATCCAATATTCATTACAGATTAGAG
The DNA here is from genome assembly GCF_964638095.1 of Poromitra crassiceps. Taxonomy (NCBI): domain Eukaryota; kingdom Metazoa; phylum Chordata; class Actinopteri; order Beryciformes; family Melamphaidae; genus Poromitra; species Poromitra crassiceps. Next base: position 71,519,598 of record NC_139624.1, read on the forward strand.
ATTAAACTATTAGCGGCTTACTGATACGGCGTGATAAAATTGCTGGTTGCTAGTATTACTGTTTCAAATTTTAATGATCATTAAAACCGTGTTTGATTACAGCGCTTGGAAAAACACTGTAAATACTGAGCATCATTACCTAAAGTGAGTGTCCCAGACGCACAGGAACGCAGCCTTGGTGAAATGATTAGAGTGTATCAGTATTTTATTTTTTTTACATTTTCAGCACATAGATACCGCGATAATACCGATTACCCTCATCATTTTGGTGACTATAATTGTAATATGAAATTTTCATAGCGTTTCATCACTATTACAGATTGCCAAGATCTTTTTTTTTTTTTTTTTTGGTCAGGCTGCTTGACTTGATATTGACAATCTCTGTTCCAACCTGCAATTCTTGCCCTTGGAAGAGGACACCTTCTGCATTAACTGCAAAGAATTGTGGGACACACAACCCCCCATTCCAGATAGGTTCTCCTATAGTTACCTTGGGTGTGATTGCGGTCACAATCCCCCTCCTAACCTCTGCTGGTCTTCCCCTCTCCTCGCCTCATCTGGAGCTCCCCACCCCTCACCCTTGAGAGCCAGCCAGCGTGAGCCAATAGAGGGAATGCACCGACGCCACGCCCCCTCCCGAACACGCCCCCTCAGCCGGACTGAGCAGCACTGAGTGTCAAATTTCCAAAACAAACGTGGCTTCTGCCAGGGGTAGTAGCGAAACCACGGCTAATATAAACGATTATCTGCTTAAAATAAAGGCAGTTGGACTCGAATGTGACCCTTACAGCTTGCCAAAGAACCAGTGGTCCATGGACGTAGACATGTGGCCAGGAATAGGGTTTCCTGACATTTATATGTACTTAATATCGACGCCGGGGAAATACACAAACCAAAGCATGAAAGCATACAAGAGCCTGGACGTAGCGTGGTCGTACTTCAAGGCTGGATTTGTTGGCGACATTAAAGTAACGAGGACAGCAATGGATATTCTGGTTGTATGTGGAGAGGTACATATTTATTTTATTACAACTTTTATTAAGAAAAATATAGCATACGCTGTCCCTAGCTTTGTTCAGAGTGAACACTATCACTCATGTAACGTTATATCTGTGCAGGTAGAACACAGCCAGATAATGAATGAGCCCTCATTGAAACCCTGGATAGCTGCAGAGAAGACCGGGACCGTTTCATTAGCTTTCGGCAGCCTGTAAAAAGATACCTCCGACGCCTTGTTGAATCTATTTTTACAGTCAATGGCACAACAGCACTTTACCATTTTCGTTGTTTTCTCGCGGAAGCTGAACGCTAAACACCGTGACCCGGCGGCGCCACCTGGCTTGTTTAGACGTTTTGACACTCACTGCAGCTGAGTGGGCGTACCCCCACTGACTGTCGCGTCCGTGACGTCACGTGCATTCCCTCTATAGGAGAGAGAGGAACCAGGAAATGATGAGAGCACACCTTGCACCTAATGAAGCAGCTCCCCAATGGCCAAACTAATTAGCAGAGATTAATGAATTGATTTAATTGCGTGTACAAAATAAAGGACATGACTTCTATTGCGTTGTCCGACCAGCATGGGATAAGGAGGATGATCAAGGCCAGAATTTATACCGCAGAAGAAGAATGATCAATGTTGGACAACCCCCCACTTATCTGATCCACTGCTGTACACAAGATTCAATTAAATTCTGCAGCATGTGTGTGTGTGTGTGTGTGTGTGTGTGTGTGTGTGTGTGTGTGTGTGTGCGTGTGTGTGTGTGTGTTTTTGTTTGTTTACGTCTTTGTGCAATAACTCTCATTTGTCTTCAGTGTTTCTCAGCTCCTGTCACGGCCCTGCGACACAAGCTGGCTGCAATCCCTCTTCACTCTCTGGCTGGGAACTCAGTCTCAATAAATCATGTAGCACTTCACAAAGCCCAGTCACTCCACCTGGCTATTACCTTACAAAGCCCAGTCACTCCACCTGACTATTACCTTACAAAGCCCAGTCACTCCACCTGGCTATTACCTTACAAAGCCCAGTCACTCCACCTGACTATTACCTTACAAAGCCCAGTCACTCCACCTGGCTATTACCTTACAAACAGGGTTCGAGTTATGGGGGGACCTATGGGGTCTTGGACCCCATAGCTAGAGTCTGGGACCCCATAGTCCAGAACACCTGTGGGACCCCCACAAATATAACTTTTTTATTTTTATTTATTTTTTCCTTTTTTGTGTTCCAAATAACACATTTTTCGATGGAAGAATTATTATTATTTATGTTAACTAGATAAATAGGCTAAATAAGAAACATGTTTTCAGTTTTCCCAAAACAACCGTTTGAATTGTTGTGTGAAATAGGCTGCATTTCACCTCCAAGCCACCATGTGCCGCCCATGAGCGCGTGTTCTACTGCTACAACCGAGTTGCAGGGAGAAGAAGCCACAACATGCAACCATCACGTGATGTAAACAGCCGCCTGAGCCAACAAGATCTTATTAATCTTTAGTATACCGTTATCATGCCACTGAAGAAAAGGCTGAAGCTGCCAACGGGGTGTACAAGCCTGGATAGCTTCGGTTTCAGAAAGAAACAAAGAACGACTTCAGACAAGGGACAACGACCTGTTAGTGCAACAGCTAGGTTGCTACTAGCTAGTAGGTAAGCTAACGTTATGGTCTGATGATGTCATGGACACAGCTGAGAGGAGAGGAGTCTGAGATTTTTCATTTTGTAAGTATTACGCCTACAGTTGTTTTTGTTCTAACAAGATGCTGCTACTGTATCTGCTGAAATATGCTGCTGTTTGTTGCAATTTGTTTTTCATTCACAAGTTCTTGATTACCTGTGCACAAGGGGTTTGTTCGTAAGGTTAGCCTACTCTGGTAACTTCCGGTCTGTTGTTGCTATGCAACGGTAGCGTAGGGGATGGCTGCCCCATTCATCTGTTTTCTTCTTGTTGTCGTTTTTAGATAGCGTTTCTTGATGAGTGCAGAGAACTGCTCGGAAAGCAAATTGTATGAGCATTATGTATTTATTTTTGTAGTTTTTGATTTACAAGTGCAGAGACAGAGTTAAATAAATGTTAATTTAAGTTAAGCAATTTTGTCTCATTTGTAAAATTAAATTGTTGTATTTTATCAGATGCAAGTGTAAGACTGAATAATAACATCATACAACAGTCTAAACCGAATGTTAATTTAAAATTAGATATTCCTCTAAATCTGGCTTCAAACGGCCACAATTTGAGGAAAAAACGGCCCAATTTTTTTTAGGATTATGCCTCATAAGGATTGTGACACTAAAGATTCATGTAGCATTATGCCTCATAAGGATTGTGACACTAAAGATTCATGTAGCATTATGCTTCATAAGGATTGTGACACTAAAGATTCATGTAGCATTATGCCTCATAAGGATTGTGACACTAAAGATTCATGTAGCATTATGCTTCATAAGGATTGTGACACTAAAGATTCATGTAGCATTATGCTTCATAAGGATTGTGACACTAAAGATTCATGTAGCATTATGCTTCATAAGGATTGTGACACTAAAGATTCATGTAGCATTATGCCTCATAAGGATTGTGACACTAAAGATTCATGTAGCATTATGCTTCATAAGGATTGTGACACTAAAGATTCATGTAGCATTATGCTTCATAAGGATTGTGACACTAAAGATTCATGTAGCATTATGCTTCATAAGGATTGTGACACTAAAGATTCATGTAGCATTATGCTTCATAAGGATTGTGACACTAAAGATTCATGTAGCATTATGCTTCATAAGGATTGTGACACTAAAGATTCATGTAGCATTATGCCTCATAAGGATTGTGACACTAAAGATTCATGTAGCATTATGCTTCATAAGGATTGTGACACTAAAGATTCATGTAGCATTATGCTTCATAAGGATTGTGACACTAAAGATTCATGTAGCATTATGCCTCATAAGGATTGTGACACTAAAGATTCATGTAGCATTATGCCTCATAAGGATTGTGACACTAAAGATTCATGTAGCATTATGCTTCATAAGGATTGTGACACTAAAGATTCATGTAGCATTATGCCTCATAAGGATTGTGACACTAAAGATTCATGTAGCATTATGCTTCATAAGGATTGTGACACTAAAGATTCATGTAGCATTATGCCTCATAAGGATTGTGACACTAAAGATTCATGTAGCATTATGCCTCATAAGGATTGTGACACTAAAGATTCATGTAGCATTATGCCTCATAAGGATTGTGACACTAAAGATTCATGTAGCATTATGCTTCATAAGGATTGTGACACTAAAGATTCATGTAGCATTATGCTTCATAAGGATTGTGACACTAAAGATTCATGTAGCATTATGCCTCATAAGGATTGTGACACTAAAGATTCATGTAGCATTATGCCTCATAAGGATTGTGACACTAAAGATTCATGTAGCATTATGCTTCATAAGGATTGTGACACTAAAGATTCATGTAGCATTATGCCTCATAAGGATTGTGACACTAAAGATTCATGTAGCATTATGCTTCATAAGGATTGTGACACTAAAGATTCATGTAGCATTATGCTTCATAAGGATTGTGACACTAAAGATTCATGTAGCATTATGCCTCATAAGGATTGTGACACTAAAGATTCATGTAGCATTATGCTTCATAAGGATTGTGACACTAAAGATTCATGTAGCATTATGCTTCATAAGGATTGTGACACTAAAGATTCATGTAGCATTATGCCTCATAAGGATTGTGACACTAAAGATTCATGTAGCATTATGCTTCATAAGGATTGTGACACTAAAGATTCATGTAGCATTATGCCTCATAAGGATTGTGACACTAAAGATTCATGTAGCATTATGCCTCATAAGGATTGTGACACTAAAGATTCATGTAGCATTATGCTTCATAAGGATTGTGACACTAAAGATTCATGTAGCATTATGCTTCATAAGGATTGTGACACTAAAGATTCATGTAGCATTATGCTTCATAAGGATTGTGACACTAAAGATTCATGTAGCATTATGCTTCATAAGGATTGTGACACTAAAGATTCATGTAGCATTATGCCTCATAAGGATTGTGACACTAAAGATTCATGTAGCATTATGCCTCATAAGGATTGTGACACTAAAGATTCATGTAGCATTATGCTTCATAAGGATTGTGACACTAAAGATTCATGTAGCATTATGCTTCATAAGGATTGTGACACTAAAGATTTATGTAGCATTATGCTTCATAAGGATTGTGACACTAAAGATTCATGTAGCATTATGCCTCATAAGGATTGTGACACTAAAGATTCATGTAGCATTATGCCTCATAAGGATTGTGACACTAAAGATTCATGTAGCATTATGCTTCATAAGGATTGTGACACTAAAGATTCATGTAGCATTATGCTTCATAAGGATTGTGACACTAAAGATTCATGTAGCATTATGCTTCATAAGGATTGTGACACTAAAGATTCATGTAGCATTATGCTTCATAAGGATTGTGACACTAAAGATTCATGTAGCATTATGCTTCATAAGGATTGTGACACTAAAGATTCATGTAGCATTATGCTTCATAAGGATTGTGACACTAAAGATTCATGTAGCATTATGCTTCATAAGGATTGTGACACTAAAGATTCATGTAGCATTATGCCTCATAAGGATTGTGACACTAAAGATTCATGTAGCATTATGCTTCATAAGGATTGTGACACTAAAGATTCATGTAGCATTATGCTTCATAAGGATTGTGACACTAAAGATTCATGTAGCATTATGCTTCATAAGGATTGTGACACTAAAGATTCATGTAGCATTATGCTTCATAAGGATTGTGACACTAAAGATTCATGTAGCATTATGCTTCATAAGGATTGTGACACTAAAGATTCATGTAGCATTATGCTTCATAAGGATTGTGACACTAAAGATTCATGTAGCATTATGCTTCATAAGGATTGTGACACTAAAGATTCATGTAGCATTATGCTTCATAAGGATTGTGACACTAAAGATTCATGTAGCATTATGCCTCATAAGGATTGTGACACTAAAGATTCATGTAGCATTATGCTTCATAAGGATTGTGACACTAAAGATTCATGTAGCATTATGCTTCATAAGGATTGTGACACTAAAGATTCATGTAGCATTATGCTTCATAAGGATTGTGACACTAAAGATTCATGTAGCATTATGCTTCATAAGGATTGTGACACTAAAGATTCATGTAGCATTATGCTTCATAAGGATTGTGACACTAAAGATTCATGTAGCATTATGCTTCATAAGGATTGTGACACTAAAGATTCATGTAGCATTATGCTTCATAAGGATTGTGACACTAAAGATTCATGTAGCATTATGCTTCATAAGGATTGTGACACTAAAGATTCATGTAGCATTATGCCTCATAAGGATTGTGACACTAAAGATTCATGTAGCATTATGCTTCATAAGGATTGTGACACTAAAGATTCATGTAGCATTATGCTTCATAAGGATTGTGACACTAAAGATTCATGTAGCATTATGCCTCATAAGGATTGTGACACTAAAGATTCATGTAGCATTATGCTTCATAAGGATTGTGACACTAAAGATTCATGTAGCATTATGCCTCATAAGGATTGTGACACTAAAGATTCATGTAGCATTATGCTTCATAAGGATTGTGACACTAAAGATTCATGTAGCATTATGCCTCATAAGGATTGTGACACTAAAGATTTATGTAGCATTATGCTTCATAAGGATTGTGACACTAAAGATTCATGTAGCATTATGCCTCATAAGGATTGTGACACTAAAGATTCATGTAGCATTATGCTTCATAAGGATTGTGACACTAAAGATTCATGTAGCATTATGCTTCATAAGGATTGTGACACTAAAGATTCATGTAGCATTATGCTTCATAAGGATTGTGACACTAAAGATTCATGTAGCATTATGCTTCATAAGGATTGTGACACTAAAGATTCATGTAGCATTATGCTTCATAAGGATTGTGACACTAAAGATTCATGTAGCATTATGCTTCATAAGGATTGTGACACTAAAGATTCATGTAGCATTATGCTTCATAAGGATTGTGACACTAAAGATTCATGTAGCATTATGCTTCATAAGGATTGTGACACTAAAGATTCATGTAGCATTATGCCTCATAAGGATTGTGACACTAAAGATTCATGTAGCATTATGCTTCATAAGGATTGTGACACTAAAGATTCATGTAGCATTATGCTTCATAAGGATTGTGACACTAAAGATTCATGTAGCATTATGCCTCATAAGGATTGTGACACTAAAGATTCATGTAGCATTATGCTTCATAAGGATTGTGACACTAAAGATTCATGTAGCATTATGCCTCATAAGGATTGTGACACTAAAGATTCATGTAGCATTATGCTTCATAAGGATTGTGACACTAAAGATTCATGTAGCATTATGCCTCATAAGGATTGTGACACTAAAGATTTATGTAGCATTATGCTTCATAAGGATTGTGACACTAAAGATTCATGTAGCATTATGCCTCATAAGGATTGTGACACTAAAGATTCATGTAGCATTATGCTTCATAAGGATTGTGACACTAAAGATTCATGTAGCATTATGCCTCATAAGGATTGTGACACTAAAGATTTATGTAGCATTATGCTTCATAAGGATTGTGACACTAAAGATTCATGTAGCATTATGCTTCATAAGGATTGTGACACTAAAGATTTATGTAGCATTATGCTTCATAAGGATTGTGACACTAAAGATTCATGTAGCATTATGCCTCATAAGGATTGTGACACTAAAGATTCATGTAGCATTATGCTTCATAAGGATTGTGACACTAGCTATGACAGAAAAGATCAGAATGAGCGATTGTGTTTGAGTAGATCAAACATAAATGGTGTCAGAACAGTAGTTCTGTAATGACCTGCTCTACTCTACAGTCCATTCCAATGCCTCCAGCTCTGCTGCCTGCAGCTGACAGCTGTATGATAGATGATCTATGCGGGTGCTGCTGTTAGAAAGAGAGAGAGAGAGAGACAGAGAGAAAGAGAGACAGCAGCATTCTATGCGTTCCTGTGCTATGGGGGATCAATTTGGTCATGTGACCTTCCCCCGAGAGACAAGAGGAGGGAAAAGACAATGAAATAGGGGGAATGACGGCATTGTCATGATGAGAACTTGCTGACACAGCAGTGTCTTCTTACAAGTCCTAACCTTACAGTTTCACCCAGAGGGCATCCAGGCCGGGGGGCTGTGGCCTCTCACACACGCTCACACAGGGTACAGGGGCAATGGGGCAAATTCCAATAGCATCTATGACTTATCAAGACGAGGCACACACACACACACACACGCATTTGGACACGGAAGTTGTAGATGAGGACTCAGACTTGTTAATTTGTAAATACTTTTTTTTGTAATAGCCGCTAATAATTTGGCATAAGCTATTGATAGCTATATTAATAGCTATATTAATACAGTGACATGATTCGAGGCACGTGTGTTCCACCTACACGTGGATTCACGCTCATGTTCAGTAACTCTGGACTCGGCACTGGGAATGGGCACTCGAATCTCCTTTGGTGACTCAGACTTGGACTGGAACACTGGGGGGGACTGGAGACTTGACTCAGACTCGAGATATACTGACTTGACTAAAAACACTGCCAAACAACATTCTATTCTTCATAAGCCATTCTCTGTGTGGGAGGCTGTGTACAGGTCTACAGGATGTGTTGACCACCACCACCATCTCTTTCATGATTCATCACACTCTCTGAGGCCCATTACAGAATACAGCGTAGCTTTAGTGCTGTAGCTATCAATTCCCATCACATAAAGAAGTGTGATTTCTCATTCATGGCTCTTTGGTAGACAAATTATCTGTATCCCCACATTTAGCACCTGGTGACTAAGGGAATAGGGGTCTCTATGGGTACTTGTCTAGCAGCCTAGGGCCCTAGGAGAGCAGAAGACTCATACACTACTGAGGTTACTTTGTAGTACCAGTGTTTCATTGCCATAACAGGCACAATGGCCTAAGAGCTGGGATAAATCATGGAGGAGGATGAGATGGCATGAAAGTAAGAGAGGATGTGAGGGAGGAGGAGAGAAGAACAGTTGAGAAGACCAGAGAAGGTCATAAACCCAATTAACTGACCGATACTAAGAACTGACTCTGGTTACTCTTAGACCCTCAATTTACACACACACACACACACACACACACACACACACCTCTACACAATTGAATAATCACTGTAGTAGACATACGCGCACTTAACAAATGCTAGCTGGAAACGTGTGCGCCGCTACAATGGCTCCAGCATGGCAGAATCAAGTCAAGATTGAAGCAGGTTTTCTCCAATGTGTGCGAGCGAGGCAGGCAGACATTCCCATAGCGTTAATAAAACGTAGCTTTAGCTTGACAGTAGCACTGGCTCATCTGTCACTAGCACTGTGCACCAGAATACAGCACAGCCTCAGCACATCTCTGGGTGCTGTGGGCTGCATGTGTGCACACATTGGCCAGCAACGAATGCACACAAAGGCCTTGTCTGGACTCTGGGGAAGCAAGCCACTCTGTATGTACTGCCTGTGTGACTCTCACTCTGTATGTAATACAGTAGAGAGGCAAAGTGACCGCCTACTTCCTGCTTCAGCACTGTACCAGAGATTTTCATCCGCCATTTATTTTCCCATAGAGATTTCGTAAAATGCTTATAAAAATAGCTTTACTAGGTCAAACCAAACGGTTCAGCTATATTTAGAATCGGGAGAGACCATAGAACATTTCACTCGGACTATAGCTTAAAAAAAACTACATTGAAAAAAGATTTTCTTCAAACCCACTTTTTTTTTAACGTTTTGGTCGGAGTGAAATGTTATGCGATCTCTCCTGTTTCTAATATATCTGTACCGTTTGGTTTGAGCCAGTAAAACTATTTTTATACGCATCTTACGAAATGTCTATGGGAAAATAAATGGCGGATGAAAATCTCTGGTACAGTGCGGAAGCAGGAAGTGACGTTCCACTTTGGCTCTCTATGCCTGTGTGGCTCTCACTCTGTGTACTGCCTGTGTGATTCTCTGGCTGCGTGTGTGTGTGTAAAATGTAAAGATATGGGGCCATTTTATCATCTAATGGGAGGAACACCTTCATATTTCTGTCAGCTCCTATCCATATCACAGAGAGCAGCAGAAAGCACTCTGCCTGCCTATACAGCATGTACATATTCAGCCTTTATGCAGGCAGTGCAGTAAGGGTGCTTTCTCACCGGGGAGCGGAACGGAGCAGCACACTTGTCCCCAAATTGACCTCAGGTGTGGTTCGTTTCATGAGTGTGAACTAGGGATGTTCCTTTTGAACAATTTCCATAATCGAAAATCGGGAAAATTAACGATCAATTATCGATTATCGATAGCGTAATAATAATAATAATAATAATAATAATAATAATAATAAATATATATATATATATATATATATATATATATATATATATATATATATATATATATATATATTACTCTGGTCTGGTAATAACGTTGCGCGTTCTCAAGCTATTCTCCAGCTATAATGGCGATGCCGCTGTGTAGTAAGAATATCAGACACTAGCGCTGTGGCCAGGTAAACAAACATGTTACATGTCAGGTTACATGATGTAAGGCAATCGGCGTCTTCCGGCTTAGCTGACAGCACAAGAGTCAAATCAACAGGCCTGAGCCTCACTGAGGTCCGCAGACCGCTGGGTGCGTTTGTTTGGGTCCCCGGCGCATGCCGGTGTGAATTCCCCATGTTTAAAACAGTTTTGTTGGCACAAAGGCCCATGCCCAGCCAGAAAACTAGAGACTATATGAAGCTCCAGCTCACGTTAGTCAGCTGTGCAATGGAGTGGGGCGAGGAGGAACGAATTCCACCCAAACCTAGTCCGCCAATTTTTTTTTAAATAATAATAATAATAATAATAATAATCATAATCAATCAAAATTCCACATGATCGATTCAATTCAATTATCAATTTTCGATAATTGATGAACATCCCTAGTGTGAACGTTGCGTTCCGAACACTTGCGAATGTGAACGCCAACCGTACCGAACCACGTAGACAACGCACGGGCGAGGATGCACTCCAGGCGTAGTTGATAACGCCAGTGTACTCTGCAAGTGTTTCGTTCCGTTCCCGAGCGCGGAAGAAATGTTGTCATGTGAAAGCTGCTGACCAGCGTGGGAGAGGGGAGGGCAATCGTACGCGGGCACGCAAAGGAACGAAAGCACTCGTTCCCAGTGAGAAAGCACCCTAAGATTCAAGATGTGGTGAATATTTTAAGGAATGGGGTGCAGCAAAGAACCTTGATCTTGGCATGCCATCAGTACAGACCGGTACAGTGGCCAAGAAGCAAGCCTTAATGAGACAGACATGACTTCTGAGAAGCATAATGACAACAAAGACTTTCTTACGGCCTTATCCCCCAGGATTTACCCTTATAAACCCCTCAAGCAAAGTCACAAGGGGCGCCCAGAGACCTGATCCCCCATCTGAGTTCCACCTTCCCTCCTCCCCTCCCCCAACCCGTGACCCAGTGACCCCCGTCTCACCCAGATGCAAGTCATGTGACGGTGATGGAGCGGATGATTGAGGGTGCCTGGTCAGGGCGAGAGACACAATAAGGACACGCATGTCTATATGTGGACCTGAGATCCTAACTCATAGAAGATAAGAAATTTTACTATAGACCTTATTCGCTAACCCTGGACGGCACCATATTGTTGACATACCGTCCTGCGCGCACACAGCGCTGCAGCTGACGACTAATAACAGCCTTATTGTCGTTTCTGTTCCATTACAAAATAGCGATGGTAATGACAGCAATAAAAACCCCACAGTTAATGCCTGTAATAAATAAACAAAAGAACGAGGTGAACAGACTTTGCTGTGAGGAGCTGTCAGAAAGTTTCACCCGTCTCTCCTAACTATCCACACATCTCCTGTGCTGCTGACGTATCCTCCGTCTCGCTCCCTTCACGTCTGTGGACGGTAGAGATAGAAACAAACCATGGGGACTTTATTGCTGTCATTACTACAGCTGTGTGTAACGCAGGTCACCATCCGAACACACAATTGGAACGATACAGGTAACGCTAACGGCGGCTAGCTTCCTATAAACGCTGCTCTTACATAGGTTGTCACAAGCAGCAGCGCTATGTCGAGAATATATGGCGGCGGTGGGCGTGCCCGTACGTGAGTGACATTAACCGTTGGAGACAAGAGATGGCAATTTGTCTCCCCCACATCTCACACTGAGCAAAGTCTGATGTTAGCCAACATCTGCAGACGACGCTTGTCAAAACACTGTCTCTCCAATGTGCTATAATATCATTGTTACGTGACGTACGTGTCAATCGAATAAGGTCTATACATGCACTACTAGTGTGATATTTAGCAATCCTGGGCGTTTCTTTGAAGGAGATCACATTCGACTCCATGCTAAAATATTGACGTAAAAAAATGGCGTACTCCGTTGTTGGGTTTAAAAGTTCAAGCTTCCCATGATGCATGGCAATAACGGCCAAATCTTTGCCACTCATATTAGCCCGTAGCAGGAGAAAAGCCAAGCCAGCACAGCCTAATCAATGTTTGATGCTGGCTGGCTGTACTCTGCACACACACACACACACACACACAGAGGGGTTCCCCGAGCTTACTTCACCAAATCTAATATTCACAAAACACAATGGAGGGGTTTTCTCTATTTTTAGCGGCTCCCCAGCTGGCGTGAGAGGAGGGAGGCTCTGGTACAGTAGTCAGCCAGCCAGAGAGCCAGTGTCCCTGCCAGCCATGAACGAGCTCCACAACCTTCTCATTAGAAAAGCCGTTTCAGACTAGACATAATACAGTAGATAGTGTGAGAAATGGTGTTTTTTATCAGTGGCGATGCATGGCTCTAGCGCTTTGGTTTCTCTAAACGCCGGCGTTGTCCTGCGGGACTCGATCCGCCCACATCTTTGCGCAGTGAAACTTTTGCGTGCGTCAGTGGGGTCAAGGGGTCCTCAGGCTGGCTGACACCAAATGAGCATTTTGTGCTGATTCCGATGCTGGCCTAAGGCTTCTGGACCTGCACTGACAGCACAAGGACCACAAATCTGATGTTGCTGATGCCTACTAGAATCCACTTAAGGGCCAAAAGGCCAGGGGAATACAGCTGAATGCAGGAAAATCTACATGGCACAGTCACAAACTCCATTGGAAACACTGTGATGGGGGGGGAAGGCCCAGTCGATGATGCATATTAGATCAGTCTTCAGCAGCCAACCTGCGCTTCACTAAAACCTGCGATAGTGCCTCAACATCGATCACTGTCAGATGGGCCAACCATCTGTTTGGGGGTAAAGATTCTGCTTCTCTGAGTTTGATGCATGTTTCCTGACTCGTATTTAATGGGAGTTTGTTGGAGAGAGGAGGTGTGAAGAGGTGTGAGGAGTTCTTGTCATCTATAGTAGAGATGCTGCGATCCGATCATGTGATCGGATATCGGCGCGATATCAGCCAAAAAACATGGATCGGATCGGATCGGATTCCAACGAAAATGACCGATCCAAGGCTCCGATATAAGCACTCCATTCCATTTCCATGACTCCGCTCCAGGATTTCTATCCAGCATGCAGCACACTGAGGCCGCGTTGAGCCTAGGATGGCCAGGGCCAAAACGTTGTCTTGATTCAATATACATCGCATCGCATAAACCATTTCCACCCGCAGGTTTGAGGAGTAGCTAACATAAACGTCAGATAAATACTCTCTATAGGCTAACTTTACCCACTGAGGCAGCTAACATGGCTAATTAGCTAGCTAACACCAGCTTTCTTTCTCCTCTAAACTAACGTTAACGACACGTAGTTGACTGAGCGAACGGCGCTGTACAGCAGGTCGTTATCAAAACGTATTGCACTGAAGAGAAGTAAGATTAGAAAATGACAAAAGACTCCTCCAATCTGGCAGTGGAAATCTGGCAGTGGTATGCACAAACTTTGTGTGTGTGTGTGAGAGACAGGTACAGGGCTGTGTGTGTGTGTGTGTGTGTGTGTGTGTGTGTGTATGTGTGAGAGAGAGAGAGAGAGAGAGAGAGAGAGAGAATGGTAAATGGTAAATGGTCTGCATTTATATAGCGCTTTTATCCAAAGCGCTTTACAATGAGTAGATAGTCTACATTCACCCATTCATACACCAATGGCGGCAGGCTGCCACGCAGGGTGCCTACACACCATCGGGAGCAATTTGGGGTTAAGTGTCTTGCCCAAGGACACAGCGACAGCAGCTGGGAGGGAGCGGGGATCGAACCGCCAACCCTTGCGCCATTGGCCGACCCGCTCTACCTCCTGAGCTAAAGCCGTCCTCAGAGAGAGAGAGAGAGAGAGAGAGAGAGAGAGAGAGAGAGAGAGTATGTGTGAGGAAACAATAATTATTTGTGTCCAGTGTTCACCGATTACAAAATAAGTGTGTATTTGATTGTTATGTTTTAGTTTTACATCAAATTAATTAGATGAACTAAATCGTTTACATACTATATTACCAAAGCACACACATACATACCTAACCCTAAAAATGTTTGTTGCCTGCTAGCTATCAGACAGCATAGAGAGGCTTAAATATGTGCTGTATCGGTATCGGATCGAAATCGGTATCGAATCGGGTATCGAAATTTGATCGGAATCGGATCGGTTTTGAGGCTAAAATATCGGAATCGGATCGGAATTGAAAAATCTCGATCGCAGCATCTCTAATCTATAGCAGCATTATTTAGGGGTACTAGTCTCAACAGACAGTCATCTATTTCCCTCTTACCTCTTCTCTCATTCCCCATCTCTCTCTCCCTCTCTCTCTCTCTCTCTCTCCATGTGACCAGCCAATCAAAGCGACACAGAAGTCTTCAACTGCTTTAGTGATGGAATGCCATTCAAAGGAGCAGCCTAAGAGAAATGTGCCAATTCCTTTGTGCCTTTCTCTCTTTTTTATTCCCTACCTCCCTTTCTATTACTGTTCAATCTCTCTATTGGTACTGACCAATCAGTCCAGACTCTCTCCGTTGGTAGTGACCCATCAGTCCAGACTCTCTATTGGTACTGACCCATCAGTCCAGACTCTCTATTGGTACTGACCCCATCAGTCCAGACTCTCTCTATTGGTACTGACCCATCAGTCCAGACTCTCTCTATTGGTACTGACCCATCAGTCCAGACTCTCTCTCTATTGGTACTGACCCATCAGTCCAGACTCTCTCTATTGGTACTGACCCATCAGTCCAGACTCTCTCTCTATTGGTACTGACCCATCAGTCCAGACTCTCTCTATTGGTACTGACCCCATCAGTCCAGACTCTCTCTCTATTGGTACTGACCCATCAGTCTAGACTCTCTCTCTATTGGTACTGACCCATCAGTCTAGACTCTCTCTCTATTGGTACTGACCCATCAGTCTAGACTCTCTCTCTATTGGTACTGACCCATCAGTCCAGACTCTCTCTCTATTGGTACTGACCACATCAGTCCAGACTCTCTCTCTATTGGTACTGACCCATCACTCCAGACTCTCTCTCTATTGGTACTGACCCATCAGTCCAGACTCTCTCTATTGGTACTGACCCATCAGTCCAGACTCTCTCTCTATTGGTACTGACCCATCAGTCCAGACTCCTTCCTTCTCTAATTCCTCTTTCCTTGTGGATTGTACTCCTGTTGTCTCTTCCCTTCCTCTTCCTTGTTTTGATACATACATGTCATTTAGGCTCAGACTAGCTGCTGGGATAAAGATGATGTGAGGAAATGATTACAGTGATTACAGATAGTGAGTGGCTCAGGCACAGGGAGGACATGCAGCAAATGACCGCGGACCGGATTCGAACACGGATCACTGCTGGAAGGACTGAGCATCATGGTACGCGCTCTATGCGGTGACCCACCGGGGCATTTTGCTGCTGTGATGGCTCACTTTCAGTCAGCAGTTCACAGGGAGAGTAAAGTCCGGGTCAGTGTGTACTTTGTCATGGTACAGGACATGCTGCACAAACCTCACGGCATGCATAGAGACGCCACTGGTATGCCTTTTTTCCACTTTTAATGGTAGAGTAAGAGTTAAAGGGATACTCCCCTTTTTCAGGAGTTTAGCTCATTTGCCACATCCGCCCCACATAACCAAGATACACCATGCCTTACCGGCACTGTCCGCTCAGTTTACAGTGAGCTACAGTCGTGAAGTTAGTTAGTATCAACATAGAACGGAGGCTAATGGTACAGCTGTTAAAAATCTGCCAAAACACACATCTCACCGCGACAAAATACATGTTGTGCTTCGGGTACTCACCACATGATGAAATATTAATCCAAAATGCACATAATCTGTCTTTTTGGAGGGAAAAGAGGTAGCCGGCACTACTTTCCAAAGATGCCCGCCGACCTCTTTTTCCTTACAAAAAGACAGATTATGTGCATTTTGGATTAATATTTCATCGTGTAGTGAGGTTTTTCTTTTTTACAATTTTTAACAGCTGTACCATTACCCTCCATTCTATGGCGATACAAACTAACTTCACGACTGTAGCTCACTGTAAACTGAGCAGACAGTGCCGGTAAGGCATGGTGTATCTTGGTTATGTGGGGGGGATGTGGCAAATGAGCTAAACTCCCGAAAAAGTGGAGTATCCCTTTAAGGTTAGGTTCATAAAGGTTATTTAAGGTTTTACTTCGTTTCAAACTCAAGCTCTCACTAGTGCCTACAACGCTGCAACGCAGCCCTATGGAAGACTGTCATTTTGCTCCAAAATTACTTATCATTAAAACCTGACCACCCACCCGTAGGTGGCGTGGTACCCCCTGGGGCTGACACGGATCCACGTGACTACGTCACGTCCTGTCAGCCCAGGGATAATCACTTTCCGTTTCTTCCACCCGCTGAAGAAGACGTGTTTCTAAAAGCTCCGCGGTTAACTTTGAGTTAGCTCTCTTACATAGCTTTAGATACTAGGCTCGTTCCGGCTGATTTGCCCACCTCAAGAGGTTTGCGTGGACGGGATAAAGCAGGCTTCGGGGACCCGACCCTGTACCCTGCGGCGTCGGAACAAGTCATCTAAAGCTAAGAGTATCTTCCTAATTAACTGTTTATTGCTACCGCCGTGTAGTTCTGCTGCTACCGCCGTGTAGTGGTTATTGCTGCCGCTGTGTAGCTTTGCTTCGCTCCCCTGGCTGGGGCAGCGTTTTCGTTTGAGGGCCGAATTAGGTCCGCGCTCAAAACTGTTAAGCTAGGTTGCATACGTGCAAATAGCTTGTACCACGTAGCACAGGAACAAAGAGGCTAATTAGCCCAGTTGTTACAGATAGCTAGCTTGGCACCCGTGCGGGTAGCTTTCGTGTGCTAGGTACTTTAGGCGCCGGCTTTAGAGCGCGCGCGTTAGATAGTTAGCTAGTTTGCTCAGTGCAGCTAGCTTGGACTACCTTGTAGCACTCCAGCTATCTGGCTGCGTCCCCAGACAGGGTAACGCACCCGGTTTTGTGGCAGATAGCTAACGTGCACACGTGCAGTTAGTGTCTGTGTGCTAAGTACTTCGCGCCAGCTACCTCTGTATAGAGCGCGCGTTAAGCAAGAGTAGTAGCTAGAAGCCATGCTCTTCAGTTAGCTAGATAGCTAGCTTGCTCCCGTGCAGCCAGTATCTAGTGTTGTGTAGCACTCCAGCTATCTTACCGTTGCAGGCTTTAGCTTGCACGGTAACCCCGTTATTCCTGTTAGCAGAGAGAGGGGGGAACAGCTAGGTGCTGTATTAGCTGTGAGGCTACGCTGGCCGGTTACGACTGGCACAATTAAATTAATGTGTGCATGCCTAAGGGCAGGAGCACGCCGCACAGGCGTTGCTGGGACCTACATAAATGTAGTGTAGCTTTTACTGGCGTCGGCCCCGAAGGGGGCACTCTGAGATATTAGCTGGGCGATTACGCTAGCTAGGTGAGCTCGCCCCGCATGTTGTGTGGGCCGCTTCTCTCAGTACTTACGCCATCTTAGCCAGCTTGCTTGTCTGCTAAGTGTAGCTTGCCTCGTGCAAATAGCATCTACTAGATTGTAACTCCCTCTGAGGAGTTTCTTCTGAGATTGACTAGCTTCGCGGGCCGCTGGCCTCTGCTTGCGGTCACGCTTGCTTCCCCGTGTTACTCGCACGCTTGTCTCTCAGTGCTTATGCTAGCTTAGCTAGTGGCTTCCACGCCTGTTCTCTCTAACAGGTTGTGGGTATTGGTGCCTCCCCTTCGGGATGGGCTATTGCCGCTTACGTTACCATTGCATGCGCACGTTCGCTAGCCTCCGGGTTGCTTACTGTCTAGCCTGTGCTTCTTGCTAGCCTGCTAGCTTGCTTAAGCAGTACTCCCGCTAATAGGGTGCGCCCTGCGGGAGCTTGCTATTAGTGATTAGCTTCCTGCTTCCTCTTGCTACTGAGCAGGGAAAGTCAGGGAGGGGATGGGCCGTGTGTAAAACTACTTTGGCCGAGTATGAATCGGCACGTTAAGTGCGTGTTCTGCCTTGGGCACGAGCACGCTGCACAGGCGCCTTGAACCCTCGGTCTTGTCCGCAGCTAAGCTCTTGAGAGCTGACCAAGGTCTGCTCTCAAAGGAGTGTGAAAGCTAGCTTGCCTTGCATACGTGCAGATAGCAATATTTAGTACTGTTTAGCACAGAACGATAGTATTTTGCAGATAGCTGGCGTGCACCCGTGCAGTTAGTATCTGTGTGCTAAGTACATTGGGCGCGAGCTACCTCCGCTACAATAGACGTACCGCTCCTTGCTGGCGCTACGCGTCCAGCAGGGCTTACAGCTCACTAAGGTCTGGGCTCAGTGCCAGCCTCTGGCTTGTAGCTCTAAGGACAAGCCCACCGCCCTTGGTGCCAAAGGCCCGGGGTGGTTGGGAGCTCTCCATGGGTCGCACTCCCTTGTTGGGGCGCCCCCTGCAAGTGCAGGGAGCCTGGCAGGGGGCACAGCGCACCTTGGTCCATGGCCACGGCCTGGCCTCGGTTGGCAGCGCCCAGGTCAAGCCCACCGGTTGGCTCACCAAGGCTGGGCTTAGTTCCAGCCTGCGGCTTGTAGCTTTAGACCCACCGTCCTCGGTGCCCAAGGCCCGAGTTCGGTCGGGAGCTCGCCCAGGGTCTCATACCCATCATCAAGGCTCGCCTTGGTCCATGGCTACGGCCTGGCCTCGGCTAGAGGCTCCTAGGACAGCCCACCATCAATGGCACCGACGGCTCATTGCTGGTCGGGAGCTCGCCTGGGGGCCGCACTGTCGGACAAGTCCACGTGCGGCCGGTCTCAGGAAAGAACGTTACCTCCGCAGTCCCCCCAGCCTGCGAAAGACGCACGGCAGGGGGGGGGGGGGGGGGGGTTACTTCGATACAACAGCGCGTCAGTAGGCGGAGCTTGCGTAAGAAGTTCTCCCCCAGCATGCACAGCTTCTACGGAACTGTCCATGCGGCGGGGGGGCGTAGCCTCTCACGTCCCGGCCCCCCATCAGGGCACCGGATCAAAAGGTCCCGGTGCCCAGCAATATGCTCATGACGGGTTCCGCTCCTTTGGCCACAAGAGACCATCTTGTCCAACAGGCTCGATGCCTGGGAGCATCTATGTTCCCCGTCCCCATTACGGCGCACCCTCCAGAGGGGATACGCTCTACAGTTTGCCAGGCCCACACCCACGTTCGACGGGACCCCCGATCTGGCCGTGGAGGGGGAGGCCATGGACATACTCCACAAGGAGGTTATTCGTTCCTCGCCAAAGGGGCGATTCGCTCGGTTCCCAAGGCAGATGTGCGCTTGGGTTTTCTACCACAGGTACTTCATCGTGCCCAAGAAGGACGGCTTCATGCGTCCAAAATTGGACCTTCGGCGTCTCAACAAGACGCTGAGGAAGTCCCGTTCCGAATGCTCTCTTCCCCGCCTGTTCAACGAGTTGAGACAGGGGGATTTCTTACTTCCGGGGATCTGGAAGGTGCGTTCTTCCATGTCCACATGGTCAGGAGACACAGGAAATACCTGAGGTTCTCCTTCCTGGGGAAGGCTTACGAGTTCTGTGTCTTCCCATTCGGCATGTCTTTGAGCCCGCGAACCCTCACGGTGTGCGTGGAGACAGCCATTGGCTCCCCTCCACGCGAGGGGGATCCGCGTCTGCCTATATCTCGACGACGTTCTCTTAGCGGCCGACTCAAGGGTCCGTGCCACGGAACATACCAAGGTGGTGACCGATCACCGGCAAACCGTAGGGTTTTTGGTGAACTGGCAGAAGAGTTGCCTCGTCCCAGCGCAGGCGGCGACCTTCCTGGGGCTCGAGCTAGACTTCCTGCGAGCCTTTCGCCAGAGCGACAGGCTTGCACGGTTCGGAAAGCAAGCCAAGGACGTTAGGTCTGTGCCCTCGGTGTCAGTGCATCAGTGCACAGTGATGTTGGGCCTGATGGCCTCAGCACTGCATGTGCTCCCGCTAGGGAGGCTACACATGCTCTCGTGGTCCAAATATGGTTCTCAGGCTTCGCCTGGACTCGGCCGGGGACCGTCATCGCAGGGTTCCTCTGACAGGTCAGGCCTGGCAGGCGCTGGCTATATGGGCGGACCCCCGTTACATCTCGAGAGGTACTCGGTGGGGCCCTGTCCCGCTCAGGATGGTGATTCGCACAGACGCCTCCCTCTGGGGAGGGGGTGCGATTGGCGGGCATTTTTCGGCGAACGGCCGGTGGGAGGCTCAGGAGCTTCACCACATAAACGTGCTAGAGCTGAAGGCGATTCGCTGGGCTCTGCTTCAGGACAAGCCCACCATCAATGGCACCGTGGGGCCATTGTTGGTTGGGAGCTCTCTTGGGGACCGCACTGCCGGACAAGTCCGCGTGCGGCCAGACTCGAAAGAGAACGTTGCCTCCGCAGTCCCCCCGGCCTGCGGAGGTAACACTTCCAGCGGTTCACACATGGGCACCATGTGCTGATTCGCTCGGACAATAGGGCAGCGATCGCTCACCTGAACAAACAGGGCGGTGTGCGGTCGGGGGCGCTGAACCATAGCGGGGATTCACCTGTGGGTGTATCCCCGTCTCCTTTCAGTGTCAGCGGTCTATCTGCCGGGACGGCGGAGTTACGACCGGCCTGCTGTCTCGAGGCAATCCCCGTTATACGGAGTGGTGCCTCCACCCTCGGGTGATGGAACAGGTTTGGGCCAGGTTTGGCCGCGCCTGCGTCGATCTCTCGCATCGCGGCGCGCGACACACTGCCCACTGTGGTTCTCGATCCAGGAGGACAGCCCCCGTTAGGTCATGACGCGCTAAAAGCGCACGCGTGGCCGAGGGAGGGGCTCTATGCGTTTCCCCCGACTCCCCTGATCCGTCAGGTGTTGGACAGGGTGAGGGAACAGCGCCTCCGGCTCGTTTTAGTCTGTTTTGGCCCAGGCAGACATGGTTTGCGGACCTGGTCTCCCTGGCGCAAGATCCGCCCTGGGCATTGCCGGTACGGGCCAATCTTCTATCCCAGGCGGAGGGGGAGGTGTTCCACCCCTCCCCAGGCAGGTGGAAGCTAGCGGTCTGGCTCCTGAACCGGACCAGTTGCTAGCCCAGGGCTTGCCTGATAATGTGGGATGCACTATGCAGCAAGTAAGGGCGTGGATCCAGTGAACTGCAGTGTGCGACCAGTTCTCTGTTTTCCTTCAGAGCCTGCTTGACGCGGGTCAGTCCCCGCAGTCGCTGAAGGTGTACGTAGCCGCGATTTCTGCTTGCCATATGGGAATTGAAGGGAGCCCCGTGGGGGCGTACCCTTTGGTCTTGCGCTTCATGAAGGGGGCGCGTAAACTGCGCCCGCCGTCGCGGTGCGTTTTTTCCCAAATCGGACCTGGTTACGGTGCTGGACGGGCTAACGGGTCATCCGTTTGAGCCCTTGGACTCCGCCGATTTAAGGGTTCTGTCTTTAAAGACCGCGCTGCTGCTGGCCTTGTCGTCAGGAAAGAGAGTTGGTGACCTGATTGCCCTCTCGGTGCAGCAGGCCTGTGTGGTTTTGGGAATGATGGGCGCAGGGTAGAGATGCTGCGATCCGATCATGTGATCGGATATCGGCGCGATATCAGCCAAAAAACATGGATCGGATCGGATCGGATTCCAGCGAAAATGACCGATCCAAGGCTCCGATATAAGCACTCCATTCCATGACTCCGCTCCAGGATTTCTATCCAGCATGCAGCAGCAGCAGCAGCAGCAGCAGCACAGAGGCCGCGTTGAGCCTAGGATGGCCAGGGCCAAAACGTCAGACACACCCGTCCTTAACCTATGTGCGATTCAAAATCACGCGTCCGCACCAGTTTGACAGTTTCAAATTATAACAAAACAACCACTATTGCAATTTGCAATACATGTCCCGCAAGGTTTCTGAGATTAGGGGAAAGTCTGAGCTGGCGTTACGCTAAACCAAACGTGGGGATGAGTTTTGGCGTTAACGTTAGCTGTTGTGATGTTGGCTAACGTTAGCTAGCTGGTTAGGCTATCTAGTTGCAGGGCAGCGCTCCACAAGCTTGTTGTGACCAAAACCCCCGCATTTAAAGCATTTCATACTCCCAGAGCTGGCGTAAACCATAGAGAACCTCATGCATTAGCCTACTCAAAATGAAACGTCCAGGGTTTGTGTCTCCAAAATCAACTAACGCTAAACGTTACATGCAAGCTAACGTAGCTAGCTGCGGAGCACTCATGATCTATAAGGAAAACGAATGCGCACATAGCCTACATAATTGTCAACATCACATACATGTATTTTCTTTAATCTAGACTACAGGCATCATTTTTCAGTCAAAAGTGAAACGACACAGATATGATGGCGTATAGTGAGGCTTTCCATGCCTCACTATAGAACTGGCCCCATGCAAAATTCAGACCGCTTATATGTTGCCGTCATGCCAATAAGAGTCTAAATGTAATTTTTTATGTTTTATCTGCAGACTAAGCAGCTAGGCTTTCGGTTCTATAAAAGCCATTTTTTTTTGTATTGACTATTGAGTGATACACTTTACTAAAAAAAATATTATATCACAATAGTGATGTCAGATTTGCTTAGGTCAGAGCTATGGAATATTAAATCATCCATCTCGCCCAGCCCTAATTTGATTGTTATGTTTTAGTTTTACATCAAATGAATTAGATGAACTAAATCGTTTACATACTATATTACCAAAGCACACACATACATACCTAACCCTAAAAATGTTTGTTGCCTGCTAGCTATCAGACAGCATAGAGAGACTTAAATATGTGCTGTATCGGTATCGGATCGAAATCGGTATCGAATCGGGTATCGAAATTTGATCGTAATCGGATCGGTTTTGAGCTAAAATATCGAAATCGGATCGGAATTGAAAAATCTCGATCGCAGCATCTCTAGCGCAGGGTTACGTTGCGACCTAACCCGGCTTACCAACCTAAGAATATTAATGTCAGCTTTAGGTCTATGGTCATAGACTTATCGGCATTCTGTCCCCCGCCGTTCAGTTCGGGTGAGGAGTGACGCTTGCACATGCTGTGCCCAGTAAGGGCGCTCTTGGCCTATGTGGCCAGGACGCGTTCATTACGCACTCCATGTCCTGCGGCCTCATGGTCCTCACTTTTGTTTGATACTACAGTCTCGACGTGTCCGGTTCGCAATTCGCGCACGCGGTGCTGTCGGTGGCAAGAAAGTAGTATCGTTGCCACTCTAATATGTCAGACGGTCAGGCATGAACGTTGCCATATGGCTGTGGTTCACCGGTGCCTTTCGGGTCGCCCTGTGGGGTGCTCCCGGCAGCAAGGTCGGTTGAATTGAGGCACTAGTGAGAGCTTGAGTTCGAAACGAAGTAAAACGTTAGGGTTGTGCTACAACCCAGGTTTTACGAGTGAGAACGAGAGCTCTCACTACCCAGCCTTGCTGTGTCGATGCGTCACGGGGTGCGTCGGATCTCAGCGGGCTGGAAGAAATTAGAGTGATTATCCCTGGGCTGACAGGACGTGACGTAGTCACGTGGATCCGTGTCAGCCCCAGGGGGTACCACGCCACCTACGGGTGGGTGGTCAGGTTTTAATGATAAGTAATTTTGGAGCAAAATGACAGTCTTCCATAGGGCTGCGTTGCAGCGTTGTAGGCACTAGTGAGAGCTCTCGTTCTCACTCGTAAAACCTGGGTTGTAGCACAACCCTAACGTTTAGTCTAGCCTAACATTATACCACGTTCTGGTTTACAGCTTGGTTAGAGAGTAAAAAGAGTAACAGTTGTTCAAAAAGGCAAGACTGGGCATAAAAAAAACTAGCTACTAAACTGATTGTATGATGATCGCAGTTAACTTACAGCTATTATGGCTGTGCCTCATTGAGATGAGAATATAGCTGCACACTCATAGTTCTGATGCAAAACGCGTTGCCTTGCTAGCTAGGAGCATGCAGCTAGTCTCATAATACTCTCCATCTATATGCCAGCACCTCATCAATACCGCTGTGCGTTTGACTACCACCATTTTTGTGCTTGCCTTGAGTCATTACCGGCTCCCGATCAAAGCCGTCATCTAACCAGTTTGGAGAGAGACCCGGCCTTACTTATATAACTTTGACACAAACACACAGGCCTAGAGACGGATGTCCTCTCCAGAGTGCATCCAGAAGCAGAGGGAGACGCACCAAGTCGTTGCCACTCTGTGTATTTGAGTGCACATGATAGATAATGGGCGAGCATTGGAGAGAGGGTGGCAGATAATGTTGTGGCTGAACGAGGGCCCGTGAGTGTTGGCTGCTCTCAGAGGGGGGACATCTGGACTGGCCTGGGTGGGGGGTATTAGGCACATCATAGCGGGGCTCCATGGTGATACAGCAGTGCCCCCCACCCACCTTTTCACCCAGTGCCAAGTATCAGGCCAAGTCACCACCAGTGCATCCTCCTCTGTCCAATCCCTCCACAAGCAGAATATATACCAGAGTACAACGTTGAATCAATGTCTAACTGTCTAACAATGTCCCTAACCCAAAGAACATCCTCAATCTTCTCTATATTCAGAGTGTAACTTTGAACGATTATGCTGGTATTTACAAGTTAACATTTTCATCTATATTTTTCCCATTTACCGTCATTTAGAGTTACCCAGATTATCTCACGTCCTGCTTATGACAAACCATAATGATGAGGACATATACTAATATTACCCACCCAGGATACAAGGCATACAAACACTTTATCCGATTTATTTTTGTTGTTCGTTTTGTTGCAATCTGTGTCCTGTTTGAGTTCGATATCCTCAGGAAATTATGTTTACTCGTGTCTTTTTACGGGATATGACCAGGATATGAAGATGAAATATAGCGGTAGCATGTAGGCCTATCGAAAAAAAGAAATGTGATAGGAAACAGCTTTAGCGAATTTGTAACCAAACCAGGGATTCCACTAGCATTTTTTCTGGCCGGCCAATTGAGCCGCAACATTCCAGAATTCCGGCCTTATAGAATAATTACCGGCCCAGTCAAAATGTAGCCTATTGAAAAAAGATAGATGTAGCCTGATCATTTCATAAATACATAACACATTATTGTATAATTCTTAGCAAACGAAATCTAAATTTTAAATCATTTTTTGATTTCCAAATAATTTTCTAACTATTCACTGCGGTGCGGTCTGCGCAAAGAGAGGAGCTGCACGCACCGCTCCTTATTTAATTAATTAATTCGGTTCGGGTTTGCAGACCCATTAAGATTAAACAATAAAACACAAAAAACAAAAGCTATTATCCAACAAATGTATTTTATTATAGTGAATGAACTCGTCACACACTTTGTGAATTGAGTTTGTCATATATTCCCGTTTAATTAAGCCTAAAGAACACTGGCGGGCCTACATTAAATGTCTCTTTGCATCGAAGAACATGAAATTAAATAACTTGAAAGATAATCTAAATTAAGAAGTTGCCTACCTGCAACAAGCCAGAGATGAGACGTGCAGTCAGTCAAACTTTATAGCCTATATATTTTCTGAAGCGGTCTATATTGACACGATGACGAGGGACTGCAGCTGGTTGACACGCGGGCATCCAACTCGCTTTCAGAACGGACTTATAGCCTACTTCACAACATGAGAATATTTGCTTTACTTTCAACTGAAGGGCAAAAGGTAAGAATATTGTGTTACCTGTAGCCTACATCTGAGAACGAAATCCCTTGTTGCGTGTTGTGAGCTTTGAGACGATGCGCTCCATAAAGTGTTCAGACAAATAAATGAAAGCTGCCCATTAAATACTCCATGGCAAATCAATTGAGGTTCTAGTAGGTTATTTATGCTGAAATGATGTTGATATTAGTGGCTAAATTAACGGACATAATAATAAGCTTTACAACCTGCAGAGGACTTCTCTGTCGCTGCGAGAATTCTCCCAATACGCTTGCGGCAGTATCTTCATGATCAGCACTCCGCATGTGCAAAGCAAACTTGCGATTTTTATCAGCAGCACTTGAGGAAACCGTGAGTTTGCTCGTTGATATAAGCGATTGCCCGAACGATTCATTAATTAATAAACTAGTGAACGTGAAATGAGTCACGAAGAGCCACACCTGCCCACTACGGATATGCGGATAATGACCTGCAACTGTTAAACATGAGCTGCGATTGCGTGGAAGCGGATCTTATACCGGTGGTCGAGGTAGATAAGATACGGAGTCGCGGGAGTGCGCATAGGCCGGCTAATTGTTGTTTAACATGCAGGCCAACTGGCTAGGTGCAGGTTATAATACGGATTCCACTGCATGTTAACACATTCACTGCCAGACGTTTTTTTTTTACTGTAGTTAGCTTCTGCCAGAGGGGTTTTTTGAGGATTCTGGCTCATCTTTCAAGACCCGAGGATTCTTTTCTGCTAAGATTTTGTGAACACACAATATCTCAAAAGAACTAATAGAATGTGTGCTTTCTCTGTCTAAAAGAGTTAGTTTGTAGAGTTAGTAGTTATGTAAGCATTAGCAGTTGAATACAGCATGGTTTCAGCGTCAGAAAAATTATTCAGAGATAAACAGCTTTTTGTGAAATTCGATAGAACAGTCACTTTAACCATTCATTTTTGGCATCAGTAAGACGTCAGACATCTAAACAATAGTTTTGAACAGTAATTTCCTCCATAACAGCAGGAAACCCCCCTCTGCTTCCAACTCCTCCCTCCGTGGGCGTTCTTCTTGGCTGCAGCGGCCGTCACAAGCTTGTCACCAGTCTCACTGCTTTGCTGCTGCTGCTGCCTGTCTGCGCGGCCGCTGTTTGAGGAAGTCTGGATGGACTCGCTCGCTTCTTGGAGTTTTGGTTGAGAGCTTTGATGAAGCTTTTGCGATTCTGGTCATATTTATGCTGCGTGTTTCAAAGTGTGTTCCACCTGTAATCTATTATGCAAATTTGCAATCCCGCATCGCCAGCAATCAGCGCGAAAACGAAAGCGTTTTCCCCCATCCATTTTCATGAGAATGGCTGCTTTTTGCTTGCCTTCCTCTAGTCAGGAGAGCACTGTCGCCACTTAGTGGGTCGGTGGAATGGGTTGTAAACGTTCGGTGGCTCCAATAATTATATAAGAGATGTAAAAGGGTTAGATGCACATCCCACGGTCAAAAAAAAAAAAATCATTTTTTGACGTATTAATACGTCATTGGCAGTCAACCGTTGGATTATTTTTGACGGATTAATACGTCATTGGCAGTTAACGTGTTAAGAAGTGGCTTATGTGAACGCTAATATCGTGGCACAACAGCAGCAGTTAGATAACAGTAATTAGACAGCACACACTTCTGCTTTCGTTCACATTCTTCCCTGGTACCTTGCAGGTTACATATAGACCGTTCTGCAGCAGAGGTGCCTTCTCAATGTGTGAGTGGATGGGAGTTTACTGCAGTCCCTCTCTACACAGCACAGGTGTTCAAATACCACGGCAGGTTTGCAGGAAAACCATGCACCTCTCCCTACAGCACAATTTCACACACTTGTGCACACACTCACTCCCAAGACCCAACACTTCCCAGAGCCCCAACCCCCATCAACCCCCAACTGCAGGTGTGCATACCCCTACACAAACACATACATCCTGGGTGCAAGAACGCTGCCACTCTCCTGAACAGCTGCTCCCCCACCGTTTGCAGCCTCAGTCTACTACAGGGGTTCCCAACCTTTTTCGGCTCGTGACCGGATTTTGACGTCACAAAAATCTAGGAACCCCGCGTCATTCAAATTCCGGTACACCGTCGATAATATCATCAACTCTCGTAACGGGACAAGCCCCGTCTTTTATTGTCACACGAACACCACAACACATGCATGCGGCCAGAACACACTCATGCTGACGGTGGCGGGTGAAAAGTGTCCTCTGCATTTAACCCATCCAGGCATGTCCTTTCCTCCGGGGGGCAGTCCAGGAGCAGTGGTCGCTTTCTCGTACAGCGCCCGGGGACCAACTTCGGATGTTGTCGTCACTGGTCGGATGACGATGACGATCTGATCTTCTGCATGTTTTTGGTGGGGGGGGGTTATATACGGAGGAACCCCCTGGGGGAGCACGGGGAGAACATGCAAACTCCACACAACCAGAAAGGCCCTTACGACGAGATACCCCACCTGGGCAGTAGGCACTGAAGATATGGGGGGGAACACAACCACAGCGCCCACAGTGTCCCAGGCGAGAATCGAACTCAGGACCTTCTGACTGTGAGGCGACAGCTCTACCACTGAGCCACCGTGCCACCATCAGTGACATTGTCAGTGATGTCACATAGTATGCTTCTTTTTTCCCTCAGAATTCTGACTTTAATCTGAGAATTCTGACTTTAATCTCAAAATTCTGACTTTATTCTCAGAATTCCGCCTTTATTCTCAGAATCCTGATTTAAAGTTATAATCTCAAACATTTTCATAAAAAAAGGTCACTATCTGATATTGAGCCCATTGACACTGTTTGGATCTCACCTGCAATTACCACTCATCGCCATAGGTGTCACCCAAGAGAACAAAACTGAAATCTTAGAGATGATCACTTTCACTTTAAACTCGGAACTAAAACAAACAAACAAAACGCAAGTGACCATAATCATCTTCGCTAGTTTTAAAGTTTTAAACATTGCATTCTTTTCAAACGCCAGAGAGAGAGAGAGAGAGAGAGAGAGAGAGAGAGAGAGAGAGAGAGAGAGAGAGAGAGAGAGAGAGAGAGAGAGAGAGAGAGAGAGAGAGAGTGCGCGTGTGTGTGTGTGTATCTCCCTTGCTAAAGCAGCTCCCCCACAGGGTGAGGTCAGAAAACATTTTTTTACATCCATCTCTCTCAGAGTGGGCTCCTGCCTGGCCTGGGATGGCCCTTGCTTGCTATGTACAGCCAGCACAGGAGGGCACAAGTGACCAACAACAATTCACGCAAAA
The DNA here is from genome assembly GCF_964638095.1 of Poromitra crassiceps. Classification (NCBI taxonomy): domain Eukaryota; kingdom Metazoa; phylum Chordata; class Actinopteri; order Beryciformes; family Melamphaidae; genus Poromitra; species Poromitra crassiceps. The sequence continues at coordinate 71,549,050 of NC_139624.1, forward strand.
ATAAAAAATAACTAAATCTATCCCTATTAAAACAGCCAATGTAATTACAGCATACAGTCCAAACATTGAGAGAAAAAGGCTCGCACACTTTCCAAAGGATGAGGCATACGGATGCAAAAAACTTGGCTTTTAATTCACCATAAAGTGCAAAACAAAAGTGAGGTGATACAAGCAGTTACAGCATACAGTGCATACCTAAAAAAAGAAATCATGAATTTGTGGCTATTTTACTTTACAGATATTATGGAAAAAACCACTCCTTCCATTTTGTTCCTAAGAGTTGCCTGAATGATAAACTATATGGATACTCACATGGAAAATACCCAAATGGACAATATCCTCACAATGGTGAACAACGGTGCAGAAAATAGCAAACAGCTATCAAATGCCATGGTTCTTGTGTGTGCTCATTCAACATGTTCTTGTCAATTCCTTGCCCTTATGTAAAGAGCATTAACACTTGTGCCCTCCAGCAGCCCTTCCTCCTCCAGTCTCCATCTTTGCAGCACTGGGGTCAGGTAGAACAATAGGCAGGTCACCGCTCCGAGGGCACAACACCAGACTGGAGGAGCGTTTCTCTATACAAGCTCTCTGTACAAGAACAACACCCCCAAATAGACCCAGAGGCTGAATCAAGTTGGGAGGCCAGCTGAGTAGATATCACTGAGGAGAGGAAGAAAATATAAATTCAGTGCGACGTGGACGCAGAGAGCGTCTCTGTCCGTGTCATCTTCTGTAGTCTTGTGGTAAAAGCAACCGTTTGCTCTGGTGTTTCCCCTATGCATTCTGAAATATGGCCGCTGCCACTGAATTATACTGTAATTTTTTATCCCCCCTCACGCCCATTAGAAACTAACGTTATATTATTTTGCACTATGGACACTTCATATCCAGGTCAATTAACACACCTGCAAGTATATAAACAAGAAACTTTGCGCTTACCTGATAATGTCAGCACAACGCATAGGTGTAGGAAGCACATTGTATGAGAGTACTAAAGGAATATTATAAGAATACTATATCAATAGGAACACTATAGGATTATTATACGGTAGGAATATTATAGGAATAATAGATACCTTTGCCTTTTTTTAAATAATGTTCCAACTAGATGTTTTATTTGCAAAAATACAACAATGTAGTTAATTGTAATTTATGGTTTGGTAATAAATGCTTACAGTAACACAAAGGAAGGAGAACTGAAATCAGCAGGTGCAGCAGAGTATCCCTGTGGGTGAGCAGGAGACAGGACGGAGGGGGGGGGGGTGCAGTTCAGGACAGGTCAGGATGTGGCACGCCTGCTGCTCCACCAGCATGGTGGTGTTGTTCATGTGGCCTCTCCTTCATCCCTTTGATCTGCTGCAGGTCCAGCACATCTGCACCTTCTGCTCCACCTCATCAATGTTGCCTTTGATCAGCCCCACAGACAGAGCCTTCATCAGCAACAACTCCGTCTCATTGACGGGGGATCTTGGCCCTCTGAGCCATCTCATGGCAGGTCAGCTGCATGTGGTTTGCAGAGCTGGTGAAAGTCGTCTCCATCACACAGCAGAGCAGCTGGATCTTCTGCATCTTCTGCGTGTCGATGAGCCACCGCTTGTCTGTGCTCCTCAGAGACTCCAAGACAGGATGCAGAAGCAGCTCTCCATGGTTGGAAACTCCTTCTCCTAACAGTCCAGCCAGGCCCAGTGTGAACGCCCTCTCCTGCTTCTCTGGCAGCTCTTTGATATCCACACATCCCAGGTAGCGCAGAGCATCCTTGTACAGTAGTAAGAGGCATGGTTCCAAATCGGAACTTCCAATGGTGCAGTAATATTTGCTGGAGAGGTCGTAGAAGGGGCCGTGGAAAGACGTCACCCCAGGCGAGTTATTCAACATTTCCTCTACTCTTCAATGACTTTCTTTGTGGCTGGAATTATCGTCGATATCCAGTTTAAGAGGGCCAGGGTCTTGTCATTGCTTTTCACCTGTTCCTTGGTCTTCTCGAGGAAAGTGATGGCATCTTTAGGACGTGTCATCTGTCTGGCAACATAGTATCATCTCCACAATGGATTGATTCTGTGCTCGAAGTCACTGAGGAAATATTCGTAGAGCTGTATGAGGCCAGGCTCCATTTTGAAACAAGGATCTTTAACGAACTCCGTCAGCTTCCGTGTACTGTTAACAGATGTTAACTGAACCTCCAGTGTGCGTCACTCCACTGCCATCTCCAGGGTGAAGATGTTGCTCTGCTGCTGCTTCAGGTAGCCGCTAACATCTTTCATTATGGCGACTGTCTGGATATTCATTCTAATACAGAATCATGATTGTTACATTTGAGCCAACGTTTACTAGCTTGTGCTCCCCAAATCCAATTGTATTATTGACTATCTCCTACTAGGCAGGACCACTGAGATATATGAATGGAGAGAGTGTCCCTATCTCTTCCCTGTATGTTTTATTGAAGCCAAAATCCGGCCAGATCAGTGAACCAGAGTCTGCGCAGTAGCGCCCTTGATTTAGAACCTCTGAGAGCTCCACGCCCCTTTGAACTTTCTTATGTAGAGCTGCTGTTTCTAGAATGCGCACAGTGCGTTGTGTATTTATATACAGTCTAGCTCTGTAAATATGACACTTTAAGTTGTAATATTTTTTGTCTCGCCAAAAGTAACCAGGAAGATTCCCACTATGAGATCAGTTTATCAAAATGATGCCTGTATGAAAATCTGATTTTGGTTGTCGGAGATTTCAGACCTCCGGGCTGCTGCCGAGTGCTCTCAGCATTGGCTCTCAGCGCGGGCCGGAAGTGGAGGCAGGCCTCACTCACCTTCAGCCTCACTGGGGGGATTGCTGTGTTGACTAAGCTAGCCTAATGTTTTCGTGGCATTTTGATTAACTTTATGATTTAATTCCTTTTGGAGCAAATGTTGGTTTTACAAATCTAACCATGATGCTTTACGCAACATTGTTTGCTGGTATAGTGTTGTGGGTAGTGCCGCCTGTAACGTTCTCCGTTGTCGGAGATTGAGTTGTATCAGCCAGACAAGTCAGACCTCCGGGCTGCTCTCAGCCCGCAAGAGGAGCCAGGGCTGCTTGGCTCAGCCTCTCACTGGGGGAAATTCTCGGATGAACAGCTCTGTGTTGATTAGCCTAATGTTTCCGTGGCATTTTGATTAACTTTATGATTACATTTCTTTTGGCGCAAATGTTGGTTTAACAAATCTAACCGTGAGGCTACGTTGTTGTACCCCCCCCCGGTAGTGTGTGTAGGTAGCCCAACCTAACGTTAGCCTAGACGTGAGCCAGGCTGCCTGGTCTATTGCCTGATATATCGTTACTAAGAGAGGAGCTTGTGAAGAATGAACATCCCCACAGTCAAAGCATTTCCCCCAGATATGCATATAAAAACGTTTGTTGCTTTAATAGCCTACAAAAAATAAAACGTCTGTTTGTATGTCATGCTAACCTGTTAGCGATGAGCTAATGGTGGTTGTGTACTACTAGGCCTCATCATCTTATACCCGGGACGGGAGTTAACGTTATAAAACACATTTCCTGTCAGTTGGACAACCTGGTCAGTTCTGAAAATAATGTGTTTGTGAAAATTATTGTGTTATTCCAGCTATCGTTATCGGTTGTTAAGTTATAGTAATATGAAAAACAGCCGACTAGCGCAAGCAGCTAACGCTAATGCTAGCCTGCATGTTAAAACCATTGTGTACCTACAGTATAACGTAGCTGGAGTAACTCATAAAACACATATTTTCTGAACTTATTTCAGTCCCCAACCAACGTTAATTCCTCGCGCACAAAACATTTGTTTTCATTCCTCAAAACAATGTTCTTTTTATTGGGGTCCATTGATGTCTGGTAGCCAGCACAGCCAACCCATGAGCCACCCGACTTCCAGGGAGCGTTAGATAACATGAAGCCGTGTGTCTTGTCTATGACGATAGATCTATAATGTGAAGAGCCTGTCCAGCCAATGACGGCTTGAGACTGGCTGCCACAGCTGTCAATCATCCATTTTTATATGTCAAATAACTACTTAAAAACAAACTGATCAGAAAAATGACCACTTGCACAGGCATTAGCATGATAATGATCTAAAATCTAAAATGATACAAACCACCTTTGGAAAAAAAGTATCTGACGTATACTGTGATTATTTCGGTTGTGATTTTCCCATCCACTAACATGGGGAGGCGGGCCTTGTGACCTAATACTGGATTCAGCCGCCAGAGTGGCGATCTAACATGCAGCGGCTTCACTGAACGGGAACAATGCCCAGTCCATCTTATAATAGGTCCATGGGCAGGACAGGACTATGTAGAGTGTGCTTTGCAAGTGTTTGTGCAGAAGAAACAAGGGCAAATTCGGCCCAGGACCACATGCGTCATGTAGCAACCAGGTGACCTCACGCAACTCAAGCCCATTCGAGGAAACTACAGCTTTCAACAGCCCAAGTTTGGCAGGTTTAAATATCTTTTCCATATCTTCAATCTCTGGCAGATGTTCAGCTGTGGTCCTGGGCCAAAGTTGCCCTTGTTTATATTGCAATCATCAAGAAAGAATGCACCCTTACATAGCTCCAAACAAAGCTTTCTCAGCATTTTCACTATCACACAAAGCCCCTGGTATTTCCCCAGGAACCCTCCTACACTGTCAACACAACACTGCCAGAAGTCTCACGGACTGGGTTTGGATAATAACTGTTGTATTATAAAAGAAAAGAAAAAAGAAAAAGAAAGGGCTCAGTGGTGATTGGTCAATCAGGTTGAGTGAGAAGTGCTCATTGGTCAAAACTTCACTATGTGCCTTCTACAGTTGTTCTGCTTCTGGAGCCACGTGTGATTCAGTGTAGGAATTTAGCCAGGGTCAAGGGCAAAAATGCCCCCAAGAAATCTCAGAATGCCCCTAAAAACCATGATCCAGGGGCAAAAATTGACCCCAAGATTCCTATAATTTTCTTTTCATTCAATTCATTTAATTTCCATCTCTAACACACACTCAACACCTGCATGCTGGTTGTCTGAAGAAGATGATGAAGAAGACACTCACACAAACAGTGTGCTGTTGTCCACATTACACTTTAGCAACTTTATGCAGTAAATCCTTTTTTTAAGTGACCCCAAAATTGTGTGAATGCCCCCATTTTGTTTATATTGCAATCATCTGCGCCCTGCCCACTTTCCTTCAGCGAACTGACCTCTTTGTTTCATTCGCTGCGACATACAGACATATGGAGAGAGACCCTCTGAGAAACGCCATAAAAATTCAACCGCTTCACCGCCACTGCAAGTGCTACAACTCCATCTTAGGGGAAACACTGGAGACGGTGCACTCAATGGCGCCGATACCGATAGCATCACAGGACATACTGTTCACCTACCGTAGTAATAAAAGGATCAACACGGTAATTATTGAGATTGAGAACAACTCATTTCCTGCCGTCCCACAACAACAACAGGCATAGGAAAACACGTTTCTGTTCACAATGCTGATTAGCTCAACCAGAGACAGTACACAGAAATAAGGCATTCTTCAGCTGAGAGGGATGAGATCAAAAGTAGCGAGGAAGACTGGCAGTGAATGGAGGGCATCAGAAGACTGGCAGTGAATGGAGGGCATCAGAAGACTGGCAGTGAATGGAGGGCATCAGAAGACTGGCAGTGAATGGAGGGCATCAGAAGACTGGCAGTGAATGGAGGGCATCAGAAGACTGGCAGTGAATGGAGGGCATCAGAAGTGAAGTGGCCTCTTGGTTTGATTGCTCTGAGCCATAAAACACTTCCAAAGTAGAAGTAATTTAGATGCATGATGCGGTGGCAGAGCGGAGATATTAATAGTGTTATATAGCTAGCCACACATTTACAGAAGATAATAATGCAAGGAAATGTTTCATGCTCTCCGCTATAATGAATGCGGCCGCATAAACGCTTTTCAATTAAACCACAATCTGTTTAACATCTTAAGGAGCCAATGTCGTTTGTCCAAAATGACAGACATTGTAATCATATAATCCCCCCCCCCCCCAGACATTCAATCATTAGTACTGATGGCTTGGAGGTTGGGGTTCCTGAGCTCCTCACAATCACTGCATGACATCTGGCCCAAACACACAGGTCTGCACACGGAGCACTGAGCCGTCGAATTAACATACCATCGCTCTCTGAAAATCTACATTTTAATTAATTGTATTTTATCTCCAGGGTCAATTTCTAATAATGTCTAAAGTGAAGTCCCAAAAATGTACTAAGAACAATTACAATCCCCTACAGCATGTTTCCATGCAGTGACGACAACTAAAATAGCTCAAAGATTTCCTGGGACAGATTTAATTTGAGCGCGTGCAGCGAGGGCCAGGGGGATCCAGGAGCCACTTTGACTCAGGAGCCAAAAAGAAGAAAGAAAGAATGCACCCTTACATAGCTCCAAACAAAGGCTTCTCAGCATTCCCACTAGCAGACAAAGCCCCTGGTATTTCCCCAGGAACCCTCCTACACTGTCAACACAACACTGCCAGAAGTCTCACGGACTGGGTTTGGATAATAACTGTTGTATATTACATTAAAAAAAAAAAAAAAAAAAAGGGCTCAGTGGTGATTGGTCAATCAGGTTGAGTGAGAAGTGCTCATTGGTCAAAACTTAACTATGTGCCTTCTACAGTTGTTCTGCTTCTGGAGCCACGTGTGATGAGTGTAGGAATTTAGCCAGGGTCAAGGGCAGAAATGCCCCCAAGAAATCTCAGAATGCCCCTAAAAACCATGATCCAGGGGCAGAAATTGACCCCAAGATTTCTATAATTTTCCTTTCATTCAATTCATTTAATTTGCCTCTCTAACACACACTCAACACCTGCAAGCTGGTTGTCTGTTATTCACACTACGCTTTAGCAACTTTATGCAGTAAATACTTTTTTTAAGTGCCCCCAAAATTGTGTAAATGCCCACATTTTTTAGACCGTGGGGGCAAAATCTGCCTGCAAAATATATTTTTTTTATATTTCCTACACTGCGTGTGATGTGACCCACACTGGCGTTGAATTGGCGAAATTTTCACCCCCCCCTTACTCTGTCTGTCAAAGCTGCAGAGAGAGAAAATATGTTGGTAACACTGACTGACAGACTCATCAGCGCTGCACGGATCACCCACAGAGAGTCAGTCAGTTGCTTCAGTAGTACATCGTGACCGGCTGAGGAGGAGGAATAGCTAGTCGTAGTCCGAGCAGAGGAAATGCTCTCTAGAGCTCAAAAGGTAGCCTGGTAGCTGTGCTGCTGAGTAACAGAACGGGCCACTGTGGCTAGCAGAGCGGTGTGAGAGGGGAGGGCGAGATATTTAAAACCTCCAGTCAGGATATGTATGCGCCGTGCAGCCTCCGAGAGAGCGCGCGGGGCGAACGTGTGCCCTGCCCTGCCCAGGCCTGAAACGTGATCCATCAGAGTGGCAGAGTGCAGCGGGGACGACGCTGCCTCCCAGGGGACTTGCTGTGTTGGTGTGTATCGCCTTCTGTGTGTGTGTACAGTCTGCACTTTGCTTTGGCTGCTGCTGGAACACAACACACTATTTAATGAAATTGCCTGGGTGAGCAGCACAGCAAGGAGCCATTTACTAATCCTGAATTATATAAAAAGTGACTTTTCATTGCAACTCACTCTCTCTGAAAATGGTTAATCTGCCGGACACACACACACACACACACACACACACACACACACACACACACACAGCTAGAGGGGGACTGAGAGCAGCTGTTCTCGTTCTAAATTTGTCGGGGGAGAGCGCAGAACACACTCCTTGTGCTTGCTTGCGTGTGTGTGTGTGTGTGTGTGTGTGTGTGTGTGTGTGTGCGTGCGTGTGCGTGTGCGTGTGTGTGTGTGTGTGTGTGTGTGTGTGCGTGTGTGTGTGTGTGTGTGTGTGTGCGTGCGTGTGCGTGTGCGTGTGCGTGTGTGTGTGTGTGTGCGTGTGCGGGACGGGTGTGCAGACAAGAGCAGTGTTGAGACCGGCGTCTCGGCGGGTGTTAAAGAACAGCTCCTCTCTTCCCAAACTGAACATTCCCTCCTCCTCCACCTCCTCCTCGACTCCGGTAAATAAACAGTGGTCTAACAGTCCCGCTGTGTAAAGGCTGAGCAGAGGCTAAGTCAAAATGCCCTTGGCTTCTTTTCATAGGCATCTATTAAAACATTAATAATGCACAAAGCAGCGATAACACAGGGATGTTCCTCTCCAGAAGCTAGAAGATGCAGAGACTGTGGACAGCAGGAATCAATTAACCTTCTCCTGCATGTCAAGGGGTTGGTTAGACACAGCTTAGCATGCAAAGGAGGCTACATGGCCTAGGCAAGAGAAGGAAAAGATAAAGATTGTAGGCCGATCCGATCCAATATCGGTATATATTGGCACTAATTCACGGATCGGAATCGGGGGATTTTTGTTGTTGTTGCAATTCCAGCACGGGCCGCACGCGGGCTGGCCGTAATTTGCCCATGTATAATAGTATCCTTCTTTGCCTTGTATATTTTCTTAATTTTGCCTGCTTTTTTATATTTTTATATATATATTTATTATTTTATTTTTTATTATATATATTTTTATTTTTATTTATTATTTTATTTATATAAAAAATCTTTAATTGGCCAAATCTTTGCCTATACTGTATATTCAAGAAAAATATTGGTATCGGCATAATATCGCTATCGGCAGATATCCAAATTCAGGTATCGGAATCGATCGGAAGTGAAAAAATGTGGATCAGTGCATCCCTAAATGATTCTACGCCAATCATTGTCCATATAACTGCAAAGTTATCACAATAATGGACATTTTTATACTATCCTATTGTCTATGCTCGGGTGTGATGAGACACCTATGGGAAGGGAAGCCTATAGGAATAATGAGCATTAGGTGGACATGCACACAGCAATCTAATGAGCCGTGACCTCTCATCCCATCCCCGGTCAATAACAGCTTCTCAGCATCGTTAGCACAGTCGGTGTGAGTGGACACCCTGTGATGCCCCTATAACCTCACTGAGGAGGCAGCCAGGACACCCTGTGACGCCCCTATAACCTCACTGAGGAGGCAGCCAGGACACCCTGTGACGCCCCTATAACCTCACTGAGGAGGCAGCCAGGACACCCTGTGACGCCCCTATAACCTCACTGAGGAGGCAGCCAGGACACCCTGTGACGCCCCTATAACCTCACTGAGGAGGCAGCCAGGACACCCTGTGACGCCCCTATAACCTCACTGAGGAGGCAGCCAGGACACCCTGTGACGCCCCTATAACCTCACTGAGGAGGCAGCCAGGACACCCTGTGATGCCCCTATAACCTCACTGAGGAGGCAGCCAGGACACCCTGTGACGCCCCTATAACCTCACTGAGGAGGCAGCCAGGACACCCTGTGACGCCCTTATAATCTCACTGAGGAGGCAGCCAGGACACCCTGTGATGCCCCTATAACCTCACTGAGGAGGCAGCCAGGACACCCTGTGACGCCCCTATAACCTCACTGAGGAGGCAGCCAGGACACCCTGTGACGCCCCTATAACCTCACTGAGGAGGCAGCCAGGACACCCTGTGACGCCCTTATAATCTCACCGAGGAGGCAGCCAGGACACGCTGTGACGCCCCTATAACCTCACCGAGGAGGCAGCCAGGACACCCTGTGACGCCCCTATAACCTCACTGAGGAGGCAGCCAGGACACCCTGTGAAGCCCCTATAACCTCACTGAGGAGGCAGCCAGGACACCCTGTGACGCCCCTATAACCTCACTGAGGAGGCAGCCAGGACACCCTGTGACGCCCCTATAACCTCACTGAGGAGGCAGCCAGGACAGCCTGTGACGCCCCTATAACCTCACTGAGGAGGCAGCCAGGACACCCTGTGACGCCCCTATAACCTCACTGAGGAGGCAGCCAGGACACCCTGTGAAGCCCCTATAACCTCACTGAGGAGGCAGCCAGGACACCCTGTGACGCCCCTATAACCTCACTGAGGAGGCAGCCAGGACACCCAGTGTCAAAAGCTTGGGACACATCAACACTCTTAACTCATTGAGTGCCAATGACGACTAAAGTCGTCAATTGCGTTTTTTGACGGTGGGACGTGGATCAAAGCCTGATCCATCTCCTGTAAAAATATGGTGGATGTCGAATGTGTATAAGCTATTTTACGGACCCATTAGGTGGCGACAGTGCTCTCCAGATTAGAGAAAGGTGAGGAAAAAACAGAGAAGAAGTCATGGGGAAACGGAAACCGAATCGGTATGCATCGATATGCATGAAGCATAACGTTAGCTGTGCCTGTGAACAGCAGCCAATCTGCTGCCACAATTGAGCCCCTCCGTCTCCGCTGCGACAGCCCCTCCACATGATTAGTTGCCGACACCAGCGTCTTTCTGAAAAGTTACATCTCAGCTGGAAGCCGGCGACAAAAACGGCAGAACGCTGTGAAAAAGCTGGGCATAGCGCACTTTTCAGTGCAGAGCAAACGCAGCAGAGAGCCACCAGAGACACTCCCACGGAGGAGGAGTGTGCAGTTGAGGGGGGTGGGGCATGCAGGGCAGCATACAACAGTGTTGGTGTTGTGACAGCAGGCTCGATGGACAGATTGCCAAACACAAGCCAGAATATCTGATGCCCACCAGCAGTAAATCAAGACCAGCAAGGTGTAGGGTCTGCGCACGCAGGGGCCAGCGCTGCTGGTTGCAGCTAAAAAATATTATTTTGCCAAGCAAAATTCATTTGTTTTCGCTGTTTTATTGAAGGAAATTATTTTTGAGGTGTCACTACATCAGAAAATATTAGCTTCAGAGTCAGTGATGTGCTTGAAATGCTTCATTTCACAAAAGGCTAATTATCTCAGCTTCTAGTTTGAAACGTCTGTTTTTGGTGAAAACAACCTATCTTCTCCGGCTGATAACTAAAGAACGGAAAATGATATCAATAAACTTTTTTTTGCTGATGATACAATAGTCTCATCGTTCGTTGGGCGTGTTCGGTGTTTACATAGTAATATCACACAATATTCTGTGGGCCTCGAGAAATCACTGAAAATGCTCTGAAAGGGCTGGCACTGGGAGCATCCGTTTTCCAAAAGTGGCTGGCACTCAATGAGTTAAGTAGCAAGTAAATTGTGTTAGAGATTGTAGATGTCTTTGTTTCTCTAAACGTTGCTGGCTCAGAGATGGACCGGGTTCATTCGGTACGCATCTGACCAATTACATTTCAGGTTAAAAAAAATGGAAATGGGGCATCCCGGTGGCTCACCTGGTAGAACGCGTACCACAAAGGCTTGGTTTTTAACGCGGCCGACCCGGGTTAGAATCCGGCGCATTGGTCCCTTGCCGCATGCCATCCCCCCTCTCCCCCCACCCTTCCTGTCTGCCTACTGTCCTATCCAATAAAGGCAAAAACACAAACAAAAAAAAACTAGAAAAAAGGAGGAACTGAGACATGGAGACAATTTCAGTGCACTTTCATCAACAGCTCACTAACAAGAGAGATGACAGCCTAAGAACAAAAGCTGAGGGGAAGATCTTTCAAAAGAATTGAGACTCAAGGAACAGGAACAGAAAGCTCATCTGATGCAAGGAGCCAGCCTCACACAAGCTGGAGTGGCTTTTGGGTAAATGTTCACCATAGTAACGTCAAGAATGCTATGTAGTAAATCTGTCTGAGCGAAGGAGGGAGGAGAGAGAGAGAGAGAGAGAGAGAGAGAGAGAGATATTTGCATACAGTGGCGGTTTTCAAACTAGAGCGTCCAGCTGCTGCCAAAACTTGCCTTTCTGCTCCCTGGAGGACTATACTGTTAAAAACCCTGTAAAGCAGGGACAAAGACACAACCCAGAGAGAGAGAGAGAGAGAGAGAGAGAGAGAGAGAGAGAGAGAGAGAGAGACAGAGAGAGAGAGCGAGAGATACAAAGTGTAAAGTGACTTCTTCTTCACCATTTATAGAGGTAATTAAGCTCAAGCCGTGCCACTTTACATCGCCATGGTGATGTGGGGCCAGAGCGACAACAGGAGGTGACAGGTCAGAAGGAATGCCCTAATGTGGACGCATGCATGCATGCATACACAGAGACAAACACAAAGATAACACTGCACAAAAAAATAAACACACACACACACACACTCTCTCTCTCTCTCTCTCTCTCATATACACACACACACACACACACACACACACACACACACACTCATATACACAGACATGAACGCACACACACTGTCCAAGGGCAGCAGAAGTAGCCCTCGGTGTAAACCGTATTGCCCTACAAAGCCACTCCTCTCTTCTGAGCCAGAGGGCTTTACATCAGCGGGTTTGGGGGAAGCCTCCCTGAGGTGCGTTTTGGAAATCCTCCCCTCACGATATAGGTAGGTAGCCTGTCACAAATCCAGCCAGACACTCAATGAATTTAGTCAAAATATAGAAATGGCTTTAGGATTTCCGGGTTAACGTGTTCAGTACTGCACTAGCCAGTGAGAAGGTTAACGTGTTCAGTACTGCACTAGCCAGTGAGAAGGTTAACGTGTTCAGTACTGCACTAGCCAGTGAGAAGGTTAACGTGTTCAGTACTGCACTAGCCAGTGAGAAGGTTAACGTGTTCAGTACTGCACTAGCCAGTGAGAAGGTTAACGTGTTCAGTACTGCACTAGCCAGCGAGAAGGTTAACGTGTTCAGTACTGCACTAGCCAGTGAGAAGGTTAACGTGTTCAGTACTGCACTAGCCAGTGAGAAGGTTAACGTGTTCAGTACTGCACTAGCCAGTGAGAAGGTTAACATGTTCAGTACTGCACTAGCCAGTGAGAAGGTTAACGTGTTCAGTACTGCACTAGCCAGTGAGAAGGTTAACGTGTTCAGTACTGCACTAGCCAGCGAGAAGGTTAACGTGTTCAGTACTGCACTAGCCAGCGAGAAGGTTAACATGTTCAGTACTGCACTAGCCAGCGAGAAGGTTAACGTGTTCAGTACTGCACTAGCCAGCGAGAAGGTTAACGTGTTCAGTACTGCACTAGCCAGCGAGAAGGTTAACATGTTCAGTACTGCACTAGCCAGCGAGAAGGTTAACGTGTTCAGTACTGTACTAGCTAGCGATAAGTTTAACACGTTCAGTACTGCACTAGCTAGCGAGAAGGTTAACGTGTTCAGTACTGCACTAGCTAGCGAGAAGGTTAACGTGTTCAGTACTGCACTAGCCAGTGAGAAGGTTAACGTGTTCAGTACTGCACTAGCCAGCGAGAAGGTTAACGTGTTCAGTACTGCACTAGCCAGCGAGAAGGTTAACGTGTTCAGGACTGCACTAGCCAGTGAGAAGTTTAACACGTTCAGTACTGCACTAGCCAGCGAGAAGGTTAACGTGTTCAGTACTGCACTAGCCAGCGAGAAGGTTAACGTGTTCAGTACTGCACTAGCCAGCGAGAAGGTTAACGTGTTCAGTACTAGGGATGGGACCGATCCGATCCAATATCGGTATCGGTTGCCGATACTGACATAATTCACGAATCGGATCGGAATCGGGGAAAAAAATTGCAATTCCAGCGCTGGCCGTAATTTGCCCATGTATAATAGTATCCTTCTTTGCCTTGTATATTTTCTTAACTTTGTCTGCTTTTTGCAAGGTATATAAAAAAAATCTTTAATTGGCCAAATCTTTGCCTATACTGTATATTCAAGAAAAATATCTGTATCGGCATAATATCGGTATCGGCAGATATCCAAATTCAGGTATCGGAATCGGATCGGAAGTGAAAGAATGTGGATCGGTGCATCCCTAATCAGTACTGCACTAGCCAGCGAGAAGGGGCCAGCTCCCATTACAATTGGGGGGGGGGGGGGGGCAGAGGTCAAGGGCAGAGGTCAAGAAATGATGATGATTTTGCACGACTCTTTTGTACATGAATGCATTATATTCTGTGCTTTGAACTGATCATGAATAGTATTGTTGTCATTTGAATTATTCTATGATTGCTGCCTTTCAAACAAACATGGTTGCAAGATAAAGCCCCCCCCCCCCCCCCCCCCCCCCACACACACACACACATGATCAGGGTAAAACAGCTGTGCGCCCACTGACTGTCCTGCGAGCTCCGCGCTCAAAGTTCAAAATAGGAGAAGAAGATTGAAAGCCACTGTACTGTTCACGTAGTGCCTGAGAGAAGCCACACCAACACAGCAGAGCAGAGTTATTATGAGCTTCTAAAAGGCAAAACCAAGGACATTTTACCCCCCACTTATCTCATCACTGACACGTACAGACAGACATGTCTGTTTTCACAAACAACAGGTTGTTGTTGAAATGAAACAAGATTATCCCTCTGTGAAGAACTTTCTCAAAACAGACAAGGTCAAAGGAGCAAATGCCACAATCACTGCTTCTTTGAGGGATATATCTACATGAGACTGATGGCTGGACTGTCCCAACTCAATGAGCCTCAGGGACCTTGATGCCTGGACTGTCCCAACTCAATGAGCCTCAGGGACCTTGATGCCTGGACTGTCCCAACTCAATGAGCCTCAGGGACTTTGATGCCTGGACTGTCCCAACTCAATGAGCCTCAGGGACTTTGATGCCTGGACTGTCCCAACTCAATGAGCCTCAGGGACTTTGATGCCTGGACTGTCCCAACTCAATGAGCCTCAGGGACCTTGATGCCTGGACTGTCCCAACTCAATGAGCCTCAGGGACCTTGCCAAGGTGAGTGCAAAGATCAAGTAGATGATGTTAGAGCTTTGTTTGTTTGTCTCCTCGTTGTTCCAGGCTGGCTCAATAGCTATGCTGCATTGGCTCCTTGTGACGCAGGCTCTCTGATCAATACTTGGTGTTGAGAGGGTAGCAGAGCAGACAGTATGAGCAGCAGTACGCTCCAGAGGCTGTGTGATGCTGTGATGAAGGACCAGTGTCTACTCTGTGCTTAATGATGTGCAACCATCTCAATGCCTTCCTCACCTGCACGTATCTCTCTCGCTCTCTCTCTCTCTCTCACACACACACACACACACACACACACACACACAAAACACCTCGAAAGACAGACTGTCATCCACACACACACACACACACACACACACACACACACACACACACACACACAAACAGCTGGAAAGACAGACTGTCATCCAGACACACACACAAAACACCTGGAAAGACAGACTGTCATCCACACACACACACACACACACACACAATCGGATTGGCCGATTAATCTGCGCCGATAGCATGTTTTAAAAACTATCGTTATCGGCGGATGTGAGCTCCGATAGCGGCCGATGCCTGAGCAGCCTCTGCCGGCCACGCAAGGACGCACATCACCGTTCTGCATGGAGGCTCCAAACACGAAGTCAAGGTAATGTCATTGTACCTGAGACAATTTCGCCTATATTTAAATGAAGTTCACTTTAAGACAGCCTTATTAGTAAATTGTGGGCAAGATAAGGTTGCTGTTCATCATATGGCATATTGAAGAAGCTGCTTTACCGAAAGCAGGCAGCCATGCTGTCTGATTGTGTTTTGCTAGCGCCGCGTAGCATGCTGCTGCAACTGCAGTGGAGGGGGGAGAGAGAGGGCAGCTAGTCACTAGTCACTATAATGTCATCAACGATGGAGGTATCATCTACGGCTGGCACTGCGAGACTAATGTTGCAGACAGACTTTTAATTACGTTTTTCAATGTAGACTACATCAGATAACGTTATGCTCTCCATGTTTTACTAGCGCAAGCATGCTGCTGCTGTGGACGAGGGCGGGGGGTACAGTTTACCAAGTACTTCGCTCAACGGAAAAGCATTCAATGAATGCAATGCATTTGCTCCCCTCTGGGAGACGGTTGCGGCTGCCGAAGGCTACAAAGGTCCGCCATAGACTGAGCTTTTTCCCCTCAGCCGCCAGGCTGCTAAATGCCTCTGGGTTCCCTCCCACCCCTGCCCCCTAGGCAGTGTCACCGGACATCTTTGCACTATGTTCCTTAACTCTGCACTTTATATCTATACCTCCTGCACTGTGCTATGTTTGTGTTGTTGTCTTGGTGTTATATGTGGAAAAGATTAAGAAATGCGCACACTGTCAATGTCAAAACAAATTCCTATGTGTTTTACACAATGGCAAATAAAGAAATCTGAATCTGAATCTGAATCTGAATTCAACTAAAACGTGCAATCTGGCAAATAGTGAGACCCGTAGGAAGACCCATTAAACTTTTAACTCACCAATTTGCTTTCCCTTCCAAATCCAGCGACGTAAGATAAATCCATTCATGAAAATAATAAGCACTCCCAGGAATGCATGGACGATAAAAGTGTAACGTTACATGCAGTTAACCAGAAAGTTAGCACTCGGCAGTAACTCTCATCCATGTAACGTTAATCCATCGGGTGTCCTGTTCTTTCTGTCATTAAGACTATAATCCACCAAATCACACGATGTTTTGTAGGGATGGGCATCGAATTTCGAATTTTCGAATAATCGTTGTTATTATCAAGGTCGACTTTTATTATTGAAATTCGAAATTCGTTTTTTGATTATTATTTTTTTGATTTTTTTTTGTTTTGTTGTGAGTGAAATGTTGCATTGTCTCCCCTGATTATAAGTATAGTCGAATCGCTTGGTTTGAGCAAGTAAAACAATTTTTATAAGCAACCTCTCCTTCTTCATGGGATTTCATCCGCCATTCATTTTTCCATAAACCTTGCTTAAAATGCTTATAAAAATTGTTTTACTTGCTCAAACCAAGCGATTCGACTATACTTACAATCAGGGGAGACAATGCAACATTTCACTCACACAAAAAAAAAAAAAAAAAAAAAAAAAACATTTTTAATTTTTTTTACATTTTTTTTTTTTTTCCGAATTTCGATTAAAAGTCGACTTTGGCCAACGAATTTCGAATAGTGTTTTTGCTAGAAATGCCCATCCCTAATGTTTTGTCATCAAGTCTTTAATCCACCGTCACACTTCAGGACATCCTCTTAATCCAAAACAGAGTGTGAAAAGTAGTTGTCTCCGTCCTTTGTTGTTGTGTTTGTGAAACGGAGGCTTACTGTAATCAAATACCTTTTATTGTAAAGATGCGACATTACACATCCACCATTTTGGAGAGACTAGGCTTCTGTCTGAGCAAGGAGCCGTATTTCAGGCCAAAATGGCCGCAGCGCCATTTTCAAAAAGGCACTATACTCTTGTCTTCTCATTCTCAATTATCTTTGCTGTTACATGCTGCACGCAGCTGAGTTTGTTTGTTGTCTACCCCTGGGTCCCCAGTGACCCCACGTGACTGATGTTGACTGATACATTAAATTAGGAAGCTTCTGTGATGATGACAATGATCATTTCTTAACTTTAGCCGATCTGAGGGGTTTTTATTTGAACAACAATCTTAACACATTGACTGCCAGCCGTTTTTTTTTTACTGTAGGTAGCTTCTGCCAGGCCTTTTTTTGAGGATTCTGGCTCATTTTACAAGAGCCGAGCATAATTTTCTGGTTGGACTTTGTGAACACAAAGTTCAGAAAAGTACTAATAGAATGTGTGCTTTCTCTGTCTAAAAGAGTTAGTTTGTAGAGTTAGTAGTTATGTAGATATTAGCCGTTGAGTACAGCATGGTTTCAGCGTCTGGAAATTTATTCAGAGATAAATGGCTTTTTGTGAAATTCGATAGAACAGTCACTTTAACCATTCATTTTTGGCATCAGTAAGACCGTCAGACATTCTAAACAATAGTTTTGAACAGTAATTTCCTCCATAACAGCAGGAAACACCCCTCTCATTCAAACTCCTCCCTCCGTGTGTCTTCTCCTCCTTCCTCCTGGCTCTACAGCGGGCGTGTCAGAAGCGCGTTGCTGCTGCCTGCCTGCCTGCCTGCGTGCCTGCCTGCCTGCTTGCCTGCGTGCGGACGCTCCTTGTGCGAGTCAAGATGGGCCGGGGAATGCGTGGGCGATGGGCAGATGTTGATTCTGGCCTTTCTGAGGTGTTTCAAAGTGTGTTTCACCTATAATCTATTTTGCAAATCGCTCTCCGCTCTCTGTGTGCTGCTGCCTGCGCGGCCGCTCTCGGGCAAGACAAGTCTGGATTACTGTAAAATCGCCTCGCCATTTCCTTGAATGGCTTGCTCCCGCGGCAGTTTTTTCTTTGATTTCGCTCGTCTGGGGGAGCACTGTCAACACTTAGTGGGTCGGTAAAATAGATTATACACATTCAATACCTCCAATAATTGTATAGGAGACGTAAAAGGGATTGATCAACGCCCCACCGTCAAAAAAAAAAAAAACGATTTTTTTGACGTATCAATACGTCGCTGGCAGTCAACGGTTGGATTCTGCTTGACGTATCAATACGTCGTTGGCAGTCAACGTGTTAAGAAAACAACTCCACTATCACCCCCCCCCCCCAATATTAAAGCCCAAGTTAAATTGTGTATATAGAAACACATACATATATTAGTTTAAAGTCCCTGGAAACCAGAAATATTTCTTTATTATTTAGCATTTTGAGTTCATCACATCACAGGATCCTATGTTAATAAGCCACCAGCCGAATTTGAACGATGATGAACGTCGCAAAGTATATAAATTTAGGTTTGACAGCCATGGCAAAACTCATGAGATTTCATTATTTTTTAGAGTGTACTTTCTCCCGCGGACTGTGTGGGCGTGTCCAGTCTACAGCAGGGAAATTTCTGTCTCTCGGATAGCGCGAGAGAGAGGGGGGGAGGGAAACGGAGAAAGAAAGAAAGAGAGATGAGTATCGGTGTGTGCACTGTGCACACACACCGCGTGTGTGTGTGTGTGTGTGTGTGTGTGTGTGTGTGTGTGTGTGTTCGCGCGTTGCTCCGCGGCTCTGAAGCCCTTTTCCCACATGCGCTTTGTACCGCAAAATGACCGGAACGTGGTCTAATGCCTGCAAGTGAGAAAGGCGCCGTGCCGGTATAAGCGCGACCCCGTCGTCCCCGACATTTCACCACTTTCGACCAAGTCAGAAGAGCGGTATGATCTTAAGGGGACGCAAGTGGAAACGGGTGCAGTCATTTTCCGCGACAGCGGTCCTTCAATCATGGGCGAGGAGTAGCCTACACACGTTGCTTAATGTTCCAGCGGGCATAATCTAATCATTCGCGCACATTAAAGCAAACTGGCGAAATGATCTTGTGATAGCCTAATAAGAGCAGTATGTCAGCTTGCTGATTTCCCGAAGGCAACCCCGGACACATCAAACGAAGCCAGTCTGCTTTCTCTACATACAAGCGTTGAGCAGCTTGCAAGCCTTTCTCGCTGTGTCTGTCTGTGGCTGCTGCTCTCGAGCAGACAGGGGAGGGGGTAAATCGGCTGTGTTTATTACGCTGGCGGCTTGACGCTGCTCTTAAGTCAAACGAGTGTGATTTATTGTGTGACAACTGACAAGCGAACTTATTTCGAGTTTTGCCGACCCCCCAAATAAGCTCCCCCTTCCCCCCGCCCCCCCCCCCAACATACAGGTAAATTCGCTGATAGATTCCCACATGCGCGAGCCGAAGTGTGAAGGGAAATGTCCGATATTGACTTACAGGTAATTTTCCGGTATGCATGTGGGAAAAGGGCTTGAGAGGAAGAGATCTCTGTCCGTTCTTTGCGCCCACAGCGTGTCTGTCTCCCACTCTGTTCTCTCTCTCTCTCTCTCTCTCTCTCTCTCTCTCTCTCTCTCTCTCTCTCTCTCTCTCTCTCTCTCTCTCTCTCTCTCTCTCTCTCTCTCTCTCTCTCTCTCTCTCTCTCTCTCTCTGGACTAGTGAGAGAGAGAGAGAGAGAGAGAGAACAGCATAGCGCTCGACACAGCCTGGTGACGCGAAGTTACTCACACACACACACACACACACACACACACACACAGTAGGGCGAGTTGCGCGCGTGTACAAAGGTTATATAGAGCTTATGACGTCATAAGCTCCTGCATTTTAGCACCTCACGCACTGCTCTCTTCAATGAGGAAGTACTTTGTAGAATCTTGTAGAAAAGTGTCGATTTTAAGGCTTTGGGTTGAAAGTAATGTATAATAATTTCTGAGGCAGACAGTTACTAACATAAGACCCTAAATAACATAGTTAGAACGTTTTTGTGGATTTTGGTTTCCAGGGACTTTAATATATTTTCATCTGTTGAATTTTTTTATTTTCTGTTTCAACAGATGGCAGCTGGTTTTCTAATAAATAAAAAAGATTTTCATTTACAACTGTGTCGATTTTTCCCCCCGCGGGGGTATGATATCGGCCGATTAATCAGCTATCGGCTTTTCCCTGCTCCAAACTATCGTTATTCTATCGGTATCGGCCTTTTCCACTATCGGTCGACCTCTAACACACACACACACACACACACACACACACACACACACACACACACAAACAAACACCTGGAAAGACAGACTGTCATCTAGACACACACACACACACACACACACAAAAAACACCTCGAAAGACAGACTGTCACAAGACAAACACAGGACAAACACACATACAACACACCACACACACAAAAACACCTCGAAAGACAGACTGTCATCTAGACACACACACACACACAAAACACTGACACGTCATCCACACACACACCAAAAACACCTCGAAAGACAGACTGTCATCTAGACACACACACACACACACACACACACACACAAAACACCTCGAAAGACAGACTGTCATCTAGACACACACACACACACACACACACACACACACACACACAGACACACACACACACACACACACACACACACAGGTCAGTGGTACAGTGGGGAGCTGTGAGATACAGTACTGTATCAGACTGAGGGGTGCCCCTTGCCGGAATAACCCAACTGGGGGTGCAGACAGAATGTTGGATTACCTTCCAGATCGTGCTCGTCCCTCTGAGCTATGTACTGTACTGTATGTACTCTGTACACCTCTGAGCTATGTACTGTACTGTATGTGCTCTGTACACCTCTGAGCTATGTACTGTACTGTATGTGCTCTGTACACCTCTGAGCTATGTACTGTACTGTATGTACTCTGTACACCTCTGAGCTATGTACTGTACTGTATGTGCTCTGTACACCTCTGAGCTATGTACTGTACTGTATGTGCTCTGTACACCTCTGAGCTATGTACTGTACTGTATGTGCTCTGTACACCTCTGAGCTATGTACTGTACTGTATGTGCTCTGTACACCTCTGAGCTATGTACTGTACTGTATGTGCTCTGTACACCTCTGAGCTATGTACTGTACTGTATGTGCTCTGTACACCTCTGAGCTATGTACTGTACTGTATGTGCTCTGTACACCTCTGAGCTATGTACTGTACTGTATGTACTCTGTACACCTCTGAGCTATGTACTGTACTGTATGTACTCTGTACACCTCTGAGCTATGTACTGTACTGTATGTGCTCTGTACACCTCTGAGCTATGTACTGTACTGTATGTGCTCTGTACACCTCTGAGCTATGTACTGTACTGTATGTACTCTGTACACCTCTGAGCTATGTACTGTACTGTATGTACTCTGTACACCTCTGAGCTATGTACTGTACTGTATGTGCTCTGTACACCTCTGAGCTATGTACTGTACTGTATGTACTCTATACACCTCTGAGCTATGTACTGTACTGTATGTACTCTGTACACCTCTGAGCTATGTACTGTACTGTATGTGCTCTGTACACCTCTGAGCTATGTACTGTACTGTATGTGCTCTGTACACCTCTGAGCTATGTACTGTACTGTATGTGCTCTGTACACCTCTGAGCTATGTACTGTACTGTATGTGCTCTGTACACCTCTGAGCTATGTACTGTACTGTATGTGCTCTGTACACCTCTGAGCTATGTACTGTACTGTATGTACTCTGTACACCTCTGAGCTATGTACTGTACTGTATGTGCTCTGTACACCTCTGAGCTATGTACTGTACTGTATGTACTCTGTACACCTCTGAGCTATGTACTGTACTGTATGTGCTCTGTACACCTCTGAGCTATGTACTGTACTGTATGTGCTCTGTACACCTCTGAGCTATGTACTGTACTGTATGTACTCTGTACACCTCTGAGCTATGTACTGTACTGTATGTGCTCTGTACACCTCTGAGCTATGTACTGTACTGTATGTACTCTGTACACCTCTGAGCTATGTACTGTACTGTATGTACTCTGTACACCTCTGAGCTATGTACTGTACTGTATGTGCTCTGTACACCTCTGAGCTATGTACTGTACTGTATGTACTCTGTACACCTCTGAGCTATGTACTGTACTGTATGTGCTCTGTACACCTCTGAGCTATGTACTGTACTGTATGTACTCTGTACACCTCTGAGCTATGTACTGTACTGTATGTACTCTGTACACCTCTGAGCTATGTACTGTACTGTATGTGCTCTGTACACCTCTGAGCTATGTACTGTACTGTATGTGCTCTGTACACCTCTGAGCTATGTACTGTACTGTATGTGCTCTGTACACCTCTGAGCTATGTACTGTACTGTATGTACTCTGTACACCTCTGAGCTATGTACTGTACTGTATGTACTCTGTACACCTCTGAGCTATGTACTGTACTGTATGTGCTCTGTACACCTCTGAGCTATGTACTGTACTGTATGTACTCTGTACACCTCTGAGCTATGTACTGTACTGTATGTACTCTGTACACCTCTGAGCTATGTACTGTACTGTATGTGCTCTGTACACCTCTGAGCTATGTACTGTACTGTATGTAGTCTGTACACCTCTGAGCTATGTACTGTACTGTATGTACTCTGTACACCTCTGAGCTATGTACTGTACTGTATGTAGTCTGTACACCTCTGAGCTATGTACTGTACTGTATGTGCTCTGTACACCTCTGAGCTATGTACTGTACTGTATGTACTCTGTACACCTCTGAGCTATGTACTGTACTGTATGTACTCTGTACACCTCTGAGCTATGTACTGTACTGTATGTGCTCTGTACACCTCTGAGCTATGTACTGTACTGTATGTGCTCTGTACACATCTGAGCTATGTACTGTACTGTATGTACTCTGTACACCTCTGAGCTATGTACTGTACTGTATGTGCTCTGTACACCTCTGAGCTATGTACTGTACTGTATGTACTCTGTACACCTCTGAGCTATGTACTGTACTGTATGTACTCTGTACACCTCTGAGCTATGTACTGTACTGTATGTGCTCTGTACACCTCTGAGCTATGTACTGTACTGTATGTACTCTGTACACCTCTGAGCTATGTACTGTACTGTATGTGCTCTGTACACCTCTGAGCTATGTACTGTACTGTATGTACTCTGTACACCTCTGAGCTATGTACTGTACTGTATGTACTCTGTACACCTCTGAGCTATGTACTGTACTGTATGTACTCTGTACACCTCTGAGCTATGTACTGTACTGTATGTGCTCTGTACACCTCTGAGCTCTGTACTGTATGTACTCTGTACACCTCTGAGCTATGTACTGTACTGTATGTACTCTGTACACCTCTGAGCTATGTACTGTACTGTATGTACTCTGTACACCTCTGAGCTATGTACTGTACTGTATGTACTCTGTACACCTCTGAGCTATGTACTGTACTGTATGTACTCTGTACACCTCTGAGCTATGTACTGTACTGTATGTGCTCTGTACACCTCTGAGCTATGTACTGTACTGTATGTGCTCTGTACACCTCTGAGCTATGTACTGTACTGTATGTGCTCTGTACACCTCTGAGCTATGTACTGTACTGTATGTGCTCTGTACACCTCTGAGCTATGTACTGTACTGTATGTACTCTGTACACCTCTGAGCTATGTACTGTACTGTATGTGCTCTGTACACCTCTGAGCTATGTACTGTACTGTATGTGCTCTGTACACCTCTGAGCTATGTACTGTACTGTATGTGCTCTGTACACCTCTGAGCTATGTACTGTACTGTATGTGCTCTGTACACCTCTGAGCTATGTACTGTACTGTATGTGCTCTGTACACCTCTGAGCTATGTACTGTACTGTATGTGCTCTGTACACCTCTGAGCTATGTACTGTACTGTATGTGCTCTGTACACCTCTGAGCTATGTACTGTACTGTATGTGCTCTGTACACCTCTGAGCTATGCACTGTACTGTATGTGCTCTGTACACCTCTGAGCTATGCACTGTACTGTATGTACTCTGTACACCTCTGAGCTATGCACTGTACTGTATGTGCTCTGTACACCTCTGAGCTATGCACTGTACTGTATGTACTCTGTACACCTCTGAGCTATGTACTGTACTGTATGTGCTCTGTACACCTCTGAGCTATGTACTGTACTGTATGTACTCTGTACACCTCTGAGCTATGCACTGTACTGTATGTGCTCTGTACACCTCTGAGCTATGCACTGTACTGTATGTGCTCTGTACACCTCTGAGCTATGTACTGTACTGTATGTGCTCTGTACACCTCTGAGCTATGTACTGTACTGTATGTACTCTGTACACCTCTGAGCTATGTACTGTACTGTATGTGCTCTGTACACCTCTGAGCTATGTACTGTACTGTATGTGCTCTGTACACCTCTGAGCTATGTACTGTACTGTATGTACTCTGTACACCTCTGAGCTATGTACTGTACTGTATGTGCTCTGTACACCTCTGAGCTATGTACTGTACTGTATGTACTCTGTACACCTCTGAGCTATGTACTGTACTGTATGTGCTCTGTACACCTCTGAGCTATGTACTGTACTGTATGTACTCTGTACACCTCTGAGCTATGTACTGTACTGTATGTACTCTGTACACCTCTGAGCTATGTACTGTACTGTATGTGCTCTGTACACCTCTGAGCTATGTACTGTACTGTATGTACTCTGTACACCTCTGAGCTATGTACTGTACTGTATGTGCTCTGTACACCTCTGAGCTATGTACTGTACTGTATGTACTCTGTACACCTCTGAGCTATGTACTGTACTGTATGTACTCTGTACACCTCTGAGCTATGTACTGTACTGTATGTGCTCTGTACACCTCTGAGCTATGTACTGTACTGTATGTGCTCTGTACACCTCTGAGCTATGTACTGTACTGTATGTGCTCTGTACACCTCTGAGCTATGTACTGTACTGTATGTACTCTGTACACCTCTGAGCTATGTACTGTACTGTATGTACTCTGTACACCTCTGAGCTATGTACTGTACTGTATGTGCTCTGTACACCTCTGAGCTATGTACTGTACTGTATGTACTCTGTACACCTCTGAGCTATGTACTGTACTGTATGTACTCTGTACACCTCTGAGCTATGTACTGTACTGTATGTGCTCTGTACACCTCTGAGCTATGTACTGTACTGTATGTAGTCTGTACACCTCTGAGCTATGTACTGTACTGTATGTACTCTGTACACCTCTGAGCTATGTACTGTACTGTATGTAGTCTGTACACCTCTGAGCTATGTACTGTACTGTATGTGCTCTGTACACCTCTGAGCTATGTACTGTACTGTATGTACTCTGTACACCTCTGAGCTATGTACTGTACTGTATGTACTCTGTACACCTCTGAGCTATGTACTGTACTGTATGTGCTCTGTACACCTCTGAGCTATGTACTGTACTGTATGTGCTCTGTACACATCTGAGCTATGTACTGTACTGTATGTACTCTGTACACCTCTGAGCTATGTACTGTACTGTATGTGCTCTGTACACCTCTGAGCTATGTACTGTACTGTATGTACTCTGTACACCTCTGAGCTATGTACTGTACTGTATGTACTCTGTACACCTCTGAGCTATGTACTGTATGTGCTCTGTACACCTCTGAGCTATGTACTGTACTGTATGTACTCTGTACACCTCTGAGCTATGTACTGTACTGTATGTGCTCTGTACACCTCTGAGCTATGTACTGTACTGTATGTACTCTGTACACCTCTGAGCTATGTACTGTACTGTATGTACTCTGTACACCTCTGAGCTATGTACTGTACTGTATGTACTCTGTACACCTCTGAGCTATGTACTGTACTGTATGTGCTCTGTACACCTCTGAGCTCTGTACTGTATGTACTCTGTACACCTCTGAGCTATGTACTGTACTGTATGTACTCTGTACACCTCTGAGCTATGTACTGTACTGTATGTACTCTGTACACCTCTGAGCTATGTACTGTACTGTATGTACTCTGTACACCTCTGAGCTATGTACTGTACTGTATGTACTCTGTACACCTCTGAGCTATGTACTGTACTGTATGTGCTCTGTACACCTCTGAGCTATGTACTGTACTGTATGTGCTCTGTACACCTCTGAGCTATGTACTGTACTGTATGTGCTCTGTACACCTCTGAGCTATGTACTGTACTGTATGTGCTCTGTACACCTCTGAGCTATGTACTGTACTGTATGTACTCTGTACACCTCTGAGCTATGTACTGTACTGTATGTACTCTGTACACCTCTGAGCTATGTACTGTACTGTATGTGCTCTGTACACCTCTGAGCTATGTACTGTACTGTATGTGCTCTGTACACCTCTGAGCTATGTACTGTACTGTATGTGCTCTGTACACCTCTGAGCTATGTACTGTACTGTATGTGCTCTGTACACCTCTGAGCTATGTACTGTACTGTATGTGCTCTGTACACCTCTGAGCTATGTACTGTACTGTATGTGCTCTGTACACCTCTGAGCTATGTACTGTACTGTATGTGCTCTGTACACCTCTGAGCTATGCACTGTACTGTATGTGCTCTGTACACCTCTGAGCTATGCACTGTACTGTATGTACTCTGTACACCTCTGAGCTATGCACTGTACTGTATGTGCTCTGTACACCTCTGAGCTATGCACTGTACTGTATGTACTCTGTACACCTCTGAGCTATGTACTGTACTGTATGTGCTCTGTACACCTCTGAGCTATGTACTGTACTGTATGTACTCTGTACACCTCTGAGCTATGCACTGTACTGTATGTGCTCTGTACACCTCTGAGCTATGCACTGTACTGTATGTGCTCTGTACACCTCTGAGCTATGTACTGTACTGTATGTACTCTGTACACCTCTGAGCTATGTACTGTACTGTATGTACTCTGTACACCTCTGAGCTATGTACTGTACTGTATGTGCTCTGTACACCTCTGAGCTATGTACTGTACTGTATGTGCTCTGTACACCTCTGAGCTATGTACTGTACTGTATGTACTCTGTACACCTCTGAGCTATGTACTGTACTGTATGTACTCTGTACACCTCTGAGCTATGCACTGTACTGTATGTGCTCTGTACACCTCTGAGCTATGTACTGTACTGTATGTGCTCTGTACACCTCTGAGCTATGTACTGTACTGTATGTACTCTGTACACCTCTGAGCTATGTACTGTACTGTATGTACTCTGTACACCTCTGAGCTATGCACTGTACTGTATGTGCTCTGTACACCTCTGAGCTATGTACTGTACTGTATGTACTCTGTACACCTCTGAGCTATGTACTGTACTGTATGTACTCTGTACACCTCTGAGCTATGTACTGTACTGTATGTGCTCTATACACCTCTGAGCTATGTACTGTACTGTATGTGCTCTGTTAGGGCTGCTCGATTAATCGAATTTTAATCTAGATTACGATTTGGGCTGTCCACGATTATGAAAACAAGATAATTGACATCAAACGATTTCGCGGCTCTTGTCTCTCTCGTTCTGTCTTGTGTTGTAAATCAAGCGCACCCCTTCCTTTGCTCGGCCCCTCCCCCAAAGCACATCAGCTCGAGTTGTGACTGTCGTGTGAAGAGCCACAGGAGGTTTCTCCTCCCCGCTTATTTCACAGAAAGAGAGCCGCTGGTCGAGAAGAGAGGTGAAACAACGTATGTGGGGTGGAAACACTATGGTTTCGCCGAGTTTAAAGGTCCTTACACTGCGCATATCTTGCACTGTTTGTTCCAAGTCTGTGGCTGTGACAGGTGGGTCAAAACTCGCATCGCAATTCCGTGCTGTATATTCGCATCGCTCTTGATGTGTAACTGATGAGCGATGCGAATATACAGCATGGAATTGTGATGCGAGTTTTGACTCACCTGTCAAGATATGCGCGGTCGTGGCAGCACCCCGCAACATGACCTCTCCCTCTGTTTAATCTCTTGAAATCCACTCACAAAGTGGTCTATGACCAAGAAATAACGCTAAATGAACAAAAAGACAAAGTCCCATCTAGTTACTCCTGCCACAACACAGTCATCGATTCAGGACACTCTTTACAATGCGACCGCATTGATATGATGCATGAATATGCATTCAACAGCTAACGATCTCACAGGGGGGCACGGTGGCTCAGTGGTAGAGCTGTCGCCTCACAGTCAGAAGGTCCTGAGTTCGATTCTCGCCTGGGACACTGTGGGCGCTGTGGTTGTGTTCCCCCCAATATCTTCAGTGCCTACTGCCCAGGTGGGGTATCTCGTCATAAGGGCCTTTCTGTCTGTGTGGAGTTTGCATGTTCTCCCCGTGCTCCCCCAGGGGGTTCCTCCGTATATAACCCCCCCCACTAAAAACATGCAGAAGATCAGATCGTCATCGTCATCCGACCAGTGACGACAACATCCGAAGTTGGTCCCCGGGCGCTGTACGAGAAAGCGACCACTGCTCCTGGCCTGCCCCCTGGAGGAAAGGACAAGCCTGGATGGGTCAAATGCAGAGGACATATTTCACCGGCCACCGTCAGCATGAG
>NC_139624.1:71582736-71652736 GCF_964638095.1 Poromitra crassiceps
TCTCTCGTACCAAAATCCATAGATTTAGGAGGTCCCCTAGTGGCCGTTAGCTGTAAAAATCCATAGATTAGCCGCACTGTTATATAAGCCGCAGGGCCGAAAAATGGGGGAAAAGCCGCGGCTTATAGTCCGAAAAGTATGGTACTTTGTCGAACCAAACGGTTCACATTTCACTCTGACCAAAACTTTAAAAAAAACATCGAAAAAATATTTTCTTTAAACCCAGATTTTTTTACGTTTTGGTCCCAGTGAAATGTTATGCGATCTCTCCTTTTTCTACATCTGTACCGTTTGGTTTGAACCAGTAAAACTAGTATTTTACGAGTATTTTACGAAATGTGTATGGGAAAATAAATGGCGGATGAATATCTCTGGTACAGTGCTGAAGCAGGAAGTAGGCAGTCACTTTGCCTCTCTATATGATTGTTTGTACGTCCAATACCTTCCTACAAACAAACCAGACCAAATGCTGCTCAGGTGAAATGCAGTTATTATTATGGAATGAAATGAGGTTGGATAATTGAGGTTAGAGAACACAGCCTCTATCTATGAGGTCTGCATCTTTCCAGTCACATGACTGACCTGCATAGTTAGTAATACTCATACCCAGGGCCGCGGGAATGTTTCGGGAAATTATTGCATTATTGATATACTGAAAATGTAGCCTATTTAAATAGAATTATCAACAATAACAATCAAGGAAGTTACATGCTTGTAGGCTAGAGAAGAAGATGAAGTGCGCATGCGCACACATGATGTGTTGAACCAACCAACAACCAATACAAATTGTTTAATCTGGCAATAAAGAAACGTGAACTTGACATGCTATTTTAATAGCCTACTCAAAAATGCACCTCCCACTATACAGCAAAGAGAGGAGTCAATGTTTGTTGATATAATCATTGCCATTCACATCAGAATAATTAGTCTAGTCATTAAGTTTGCTGATAATATTTCTATCATGTTAAGTCTGTGTTATGTTAACACATTCACTGCCAGCCGTTTTTTTTTTACTGTAGGTAGGTTCTGCCAGAGGGTTTTTTTGAGGATTCTGGCTCATCTTTCAAGACCCGAGGATTCTTTTCTGCTAAGATTTTGTGAACACACAATATCTCAAAAGAACTAATAGAATGTGTGCTTTCTCTGTCTAAAAGAGTTAGTTTGTAGAGTTAGTAGTTATGTAAGCATTAGCAGTTGAATACAGCATGGTTTCAGCGTCTGGAAAATTATTCTGAGATAAACGGCTTTTTGTGAAATTCGATAGAACAGTCACTTTAACCATTCATTTTTGGCATCAGTAAGACGTCAGACATCTAAACAATAGTTTTGAACAGTAATTTCCTCCATAACAGCAGGAAACACCCCTCTGCTTCAAACTCCTCCCTCCGTGTGTGTTCTTCTTGGCTGCAGCGGCCGTGTCACAAGCTCGTTGCTGCTGCTGCTGTAACCTCGCGTCACCAGGCTCACTGCTTCTGCTGCTGCTGCCTGTCTGCTGGCGGCCGCTCGGCAAGTCTGGATATGGGCTCGCTCGTTTCTTGTGATTTCGGTTGAGAGCTTTGATGAAGCTTTTGCGATTCTGGTCTTATTTATGCTGCGTGTTTCAAAGTGTGTTCCACCCGTAATCTATTATGCAAATTTGCAATCCCGCACCGCCAGCAATCAGCGCGAAAACGAAAGCGTTTTCGCCAATCCATTTTCATGAGAATGGCTTCCTCAAACTGCTTTTTGCTTGCCTTCCTGTAGTCTGGGAGAGCACTGTCGCCACTTAGTGGGTCCGTGGAATGGGTTGTACACGTTCGCTGGCTTCAATATTTTTATAGGAGACGTGGGGAGCGTTGATCCACGTCCCACCGTCAAAAAAAAAAAAAAAAATTTAAGCCGAGATATCTCGTCATTGGCAGTGAACCGTTGGATTCTGTAAGCCGAGATATCTCGTCAATGGCAGTGAACGTGTTAACTGGTGTATTCAGAGCAAATAGGGAGATATAGAGCATTATCATCATGCTATATACTAGGGGTGCACCGATCACGTTTTTTGCCACCGATCACCGATTGCCGATCACCTATGAGAAATATCTGCCCAACCGATCATCGACCGATCACCGATTACCGATCACCGATATATATATATATATATATTTATTTTATATTTTGTAGGCTAAAGGAAACTGCCAACATGATTTTTTGTGTGTGAGATAATTGGAGCACAAGACTGTGTTGAACTAAATGGCTAGTAGTAGTCCAGTTCCCTCAGTTCAGTTTATAAAAGAACAAAAATAATTCCACTTCGGGATTTCCATGTTACCAGTTCAATGCAGTTCAGTTCACTCAACAAAAATACTCAATTTTCCGGGATTTCCCTGTTACACAAGGAAAATAACTTCGACCCAAGTTAACTATTTTATCGATTAAGCTAAAGCGGCTAAAGCTAACCCGGAGCTATTAACGTTAGGAGGATACACGCAAATATGGATCAAACACAGTGAAGAATAGGGGGTTCTGAATATGGCTGATTCAGGAATACGACGGATAGTGCTCGCCCTGGGGTGTCCGTAAAAACACGAGGCAGGAGACAGATGGGAGTTCAACCGTTTAGTAGGGATGGGCATTTCAAGCAATTTAAATACTCGAGTACTCTCCTTATATTATGAACGAGTGCTCGAGCACTCGCGCGCGCGCGGGGGGGGGTCTGCTGTGTGATTACTATGGTAATGATGACTGAGCAGGGGTAATTTGCTGTATATGGGGCTGTTCACACATAACGTTTGCATTTTTGCATGGAAAAAGCGCTACCTGGAGCATTTTTTGTCAGGAGAGGGACTGACTGTGATATTAGGTGACGCGAACATCTAAAGCCTACCTATCTCCGATGGTTGGATGGATGGCATTAGCGCTTTGGAGCAGACAAGTTGTGAAACCAGCGAATGCATTTCCAATAGCCTACATGTCCATTGTCCAGCAATGTCAGTTTATTGTCCAGTATCATCCATTTTACTTTATGATCACTGTTACACTAACGTAAATCCACGGATTACAAGGTCCGGTGTTCTGCCAAAAAGTGAAAACTGACCAGTGTGATTAACGTTACAGCTGCTGAGCTGCAGCTGAATAGTGATCACCATGAAGCGATTGTCTCCCAAAAAGTGATTCTTTCTCCACATTCCTTGTGACTACCGTTATGGGAAACGACAGTGTAGTCGGTAAACTAGCGTTTACTGCAAAGTTTTGAATGAGTTTTATCGGGCGTGCGCTATGAAGAAGTCTGCGTCTCCTTCGGGAGCATATCTTCAGCCACCATTTTCGGGATGAGCTGGAAAACTTCCGGTTAAAACTTTCAAAATAATGTTACTTAAACAAAAGTAAATAGCTTATTAATGCACGTTGGAGGAGAAAAGGTATTTCAACGAATGAAGCAGCAAACCTTGTATCAAAATACTCGGTGTGATGTTATATGGCGTGAAACTGTGGCTGTAACGCATTACTCAAAATAAATAAGGTACAATAAGCGTTTTATTTTGAAAGCAACAAAGCGGACGATGTACTTGTACATTCTGGCTGACTTGACGCCCGTGCAGTTCATGCTGCCAGATCCACATGACGATGCGTGCATAGATCTTCTAGGCCATTTTTAAAGGCGTGCGGAGTGGGGCGAGTACCCGAACAGCAGAAACGTTACTCGACTACTGACGTTATGAACGAGTGCTCGAGTACCCGAGTACTCGCGCCCATCCCTACCGTTTAGTTGTCAGTTCTCTTCAGTACAGTACAGCAGTATAGGCTCTTTACAGCATTATGACAGGAATAGTAGGATTGTGTGTGGTCTGGAAAAAGGAGGCAATAAAATATACAAACAGGTCAGTAACCAAGCTTGCTGTTATATAGGCCAATTATAGTGATAATTAACAACTACGTAATAATATATAAATGATAATTAGGTAAACTGTAAGTCAGTTACTCTTAAACACCAGTCTTGAACCATGACTAAAGCCAAAGAGCTCCCACTCATTGAACCGGGGTTATGCACAATAACCGTCATACATTGGGATCCGCATCGAACGAACATCAAAACCCGCCCATCGAGGCCGAGTTACAGTGTTATAATTAGCAGCACTATGAGTGCGATCTACATAATGGTGACAGGGTTACATGACGGGAGAAACAACAGAATCACAAGCTACACACACGAGCTAAACTCCATCTGAGTAGTGGCATTAATTAGCGCAACAGACAATCAAACCGCACTAAGTGCACGCCTAAACAAACGTTATTGCAATGATTGCAGGTAGATCGATCTAAAACCAAAAGGGAATGCAATACAGGAATATTAACATAATAATGACTTACTGGTTGGTCATATACGCACACATGGAAGAAAGGGATTAGAACATGTTCAACTGTCCAAAGAAAGGAAGAAAGTCCGTCTGAATGGAGCGCACATCCACATAGCAGCACACTTTCGCTTCCTTCAAAGTGCCCGCGGGAACATCAATGCTTGCGTGGAAATTGTCTGTGTGTGCGCGTGCACTACCCCGACTACCACGTTAATCTGGGACTTTAATACACACGGATTTAACAGCATGCAAATGCCTCGGTAGGCGGGAGGACTGGAGGTAACTTCTCTCTGCTGAGTCTGCTCTAATCACCAGCTGATTTGTGTGATTCAAAGACGCAAGGGGTGTGTTGACAGTCTGGTGCGGTGTGTGCATGGAGGTGAGTACACTGACGAAAGCAAAGCGTGTGCTTTGCAACACAATGATATAAACGTTAGAGCACAATATGAAAGTTAAACGATAGACATTGAAGACATGAAAATGGGCTGCCTCATGTTTCTCACGTGCAGCATGATCGGCTATGCGATCGGCAACATTAAAGGAATATCGGAAACAGCAGATCACATATTTGAGGTCCAAATCGGCCGATACAGATTGCGTGCCGATCGATCGGTGCACCCCTACTATATACAGTATCTTCCTCTTTGCTCTGAATGAGTGCGAAAAGGAGAAAATACTGAATAATTACATCACAACAGTATCCTAATGTTAATTTAAAATGAGATATTTCTCTAAATATGGCAAAAAAAAAAAAAAACGCCCTACTTAAAGTGACTTCCAGCGGCCCTGCTCATACCCATACCCTTAATCCGGCTTCCCACCCGCAGACACGGTCAATTATGCCATGGACACCCGACCAAGGCGGAGGTAACACAAGGGCTCAAACCTGCGACCCTCGTGTTGGTACTGTAGCCAGGGAATCTTCCGCTGCAATACCGGGACGTCCGTCCTTGCATAGTTAGTACTAGTGTCCTCTAGAGAGAGAGTGGCGTCAGCGGAGGACCAAAATACGATACTCATTAGCCAATGAACAGCGAGGAATGGGTCTCGCGCTACTTTTGCATGCTAAAATATAGCTGATAATGTACAATTTGATTCAAGGGGGGAAAAACCCTTTCAGAGTACAACACAAACTGTCTATTTTGCTGCAACTCGACAGTGCTGCTTAATCCAGGACCTTACTTCCTGGAACTCTTGAGAGTAAATAACTGGTCCATTGGAGTGAATGGAGATGTCGGGACTCTTCTATCTACACGGCTCTGGTTAGTACTATACACCTTATGTAGCCACGCCCACTTGACTCGTTCGTGTTACGACTTCCTGTTCAAAACGCCGGCTGCTTTACCTGCTCAAACCAGAGATCGTCTCTCTGGTCAAAGCTAGTGAGTCACTAGAAGCAGGCTGCAGGGATAAGCTCTGCCACAGGAAGTGTAAACACAACACCGATTGTGTTTACACTTCCTGTTAGTCTCTCAAGCCAGACTGTCTCTTCTACATATTAGGTGAATAGGGCAAGACTAGATCAATGACTTAAGAAGTCCAAGAAGTAGCCAGTGTCCTGTTTGTGTTCTTATCAAATAGCAGATATGCAACATAAACCCAGTCCCTCCCTAAATGTCAGTTATAACCAATGACAATCAAATGTATTACGGGATTGAACAGGAATGTTCTCACTGAGCAGAGTGTTTAGAAGTGCCACTAATCCAGCGGTTCTCAACCTTTTTGAGCTGTGACCCCCCAAAAGATTTAGGCTGGGGTTCGTGACCCCCCTGCCTACCGTTGCACCCTCCCAGTGCATGCGTGCACACGGTTACCCACTGATTCCACTCACTCAAATCTGCTTGAATGTTTATATATACAGTTTATATCGTTTATATTATTTTGTAGGCTACTGCATTATATCATTGGTATGGGACATTTAATCACGGGAGAAAAAATCATTCTCAAAAAATATGCAGGATTCTTTTTTTTCTTACAACCATCCCGTGACCCCCCAAAATAATCTTGCGACCCCCAGGTTGAGAACCACTGCACTAATCTAACTAACGTCCTATCCGACTAGTGGTGCATTCATCCAGCCTTACCCAAGTAGAGAGAAGCATTCTCCTTCTTCACGTTGTCATCCAGGTAGGTGGGCCCCAGGGTGTAGATGGGCGTGGACCCCATACCCACAAGTATCTGGGCGCAGATGAACAGCGCCACGTACAAGTTGTGTTCATTGCCCTCCTGGTCCCGAGGGCACGATGCCACGTCCAGCAGCTCTCGGCCGCTGGCGTTGCCGCTGAGACAGAGGCCTTCGTGGCCCGCCGAGGAGTTCAGCTCCTGGATCTGGTAGGGCGGTGAGATGAAGTGGGGCAGGGAGAACAACGCTGCCCCCAACGCGATGAAGACCCCGCCGACAGCCAGCCAGCGCGGCCTCTGACCTCTGCCGCCAAAGTAGGAGATGAACACCACCACCAGTAGGCTGCCGATGTCGAAGCAGCTGACCAGCAGGCCGGACTCAGAGCTGCGGAGGCTGTAGCGCTTCTCGATGGTGGTGATGACACTGCTCAGGTAGCCGGACACCATCAGGGACTGGATGAACGTCAGGTAGCACATGCAGAACAAGAAGCAGCGCGAGTCGCGCAGGATGGACCGCACGTACTTCCTCGCTGGGATATGGATGAGGCGGGAGAGAGAGAAGCCCAGTTTCTTGCCCCCGGAGCCGGCGGCCCTGCGGCCCTCCACAGGCAGGGAGCTGCTGAGCCCCAGCATGCTGGAGGCAGAGGGGGAGAAGTCCGTCCTGGAGGAGGGGGATTCATCCGTCTGGCTCGAGTCGGGGGTCTTCGGCTGGAGCCCGCCGGGCTCGTCCACGGCCACGGAGGTGTGGGTGGTGTTGACCAGCCGAGGCTCCGCCGCGGCCTCGCAATGGTGCTGACAGGGTCCGTTCAGGATGGGCAAGCTTTTGGACTTGAAGCAGGTCTCAGTGTCCCTGTACTGGTTCTGGAGGTCGTGGATCTCCAGAGACTCAGACAGGTCGCTCCCCGTTCCGTCGTTGTCCAACGAAGTCATGGCGCAGCGGGAGATGCAGTTTCAGTGGGCTCCTGGCTGTGTTGACAAGTCGGTAACTAGTGCCACATGAGGACACGGTGGAGCTACCGCGGGGCTGGGTGGGGGAGTGAAGAAGACTCTGCCCAACAGTAGGACCGGGGCGGACTGAGCCCCTCTGGCTATGGGCATGTTGTATTATACCACAATGCCATTTACAGCGGTGCTGCTCTGTCACAATGAGCTGCTCTCAAAGCACAACATTAAGGCCAGACTATCCTCGCAAGCCACTAAGCAATGACAGTGGTGTCTTAACTGAATAGGAAAAAACATGCCTTACCTCAGAATACTATATGTGTGTTTACAAAAAGTAGCCTAGATTAAATAAAAGATGATTCATCGAAAACAAAAAGTGCCTATAATGTTCTTCCTATTCCTAGTCCAATTTAATGTTCGTCGATCTTGATTTTATGGCTCTTTGTCAGATGACAACCTTTATGTCTTCATAGCTGTTTTGTTTCTTTTGTCCTCATAGCTGTGCAGCATCCTGGGGGAGGGAGGAAAAAACAAACAAATTCAACAATAATTATTATTAATTACAATATCAGGCACTTTTAAAGTGGATACATTGAATGTAAGCATTTCACTGCTGACAGTCTGTGCTTATATGATTAGAACACACACACACTTCACATCGACAAATAGCTGCAAACGAACAATAACGTTAATGTCTTACAGAAAACAAAAACAATCCTACACACAAACAACCGCGCCGGTGTCAAACTGTCGCAGCGCGTATGGCTAAATAACATTACAGCCTGTCTTTGTGAAAACGAGAGAACAATGAAAAGACCACGCTGTCTACAAACGTTTCAGTCGTGACTTTTAAAAGCGATAAAACCTCGATTCAAGAACAGACACTTCTGAAATGAAGCAATGTCAACTCACGGACTCGACTGGTAACGGTGACAAATGATATTTGACATAACTTCTCGGAAAGGCTAGATGGCTACGGCTATAGGGTCTAATATAGGAGGCTGTAATACTCACACAGGACAGAGAGAGGTAGCCTGTTGTTGTCTATGGAGCGGCCACTCCGTGAATGAATCCTCTGGATGCGGTTGGCTGCTGCTGCTGGTGTGTTGTATTCATGTGCTGTCGTAAATATTGTTATTCAAAATCGGCGCACATGAACGCCGCGTCTGTGCCATTTTATTTCTAAAACACATCAACAGTCATGAAGGCAACTATGTTGCATGGTCCATTTTGTTATTACGTACGACCAAAAGCACACAGATGGGCGACAAGATAGATATATTTACGAATTTGGAGTTCTGATGTAGGTGCTTATGATGAGTACTTGAACGCAGCAAATCGAGCCACTGGGACTTGTAGTCTTTTCCTGAGTCTCACGTGCGTTTAGATCACGCTGTAGCTGTATGGAAAACAGATGAATAGCACGCACTCATTGAGAGACACAAAACCCACACAGTAAGAACAGAACAGCTATTATCCATTACAGCACATTCTCATTCGATTAATTTTGATTATATTGGCTGTAGGACTGCATGTACCAGAATGCTTGCGGGGTCCATGTGGTGGCGTTCGTTGCGTGTGCATAATTTTCGACAGCTGGGTCCTTTGCTGACCTCGCAGTGATTGAGGGTAGGCTACGGGAATGGGTTTACACAATGGGCTCTATTCTTGAAAGTCTCTCTGGACCACAAGCTGCGATCTGAAATGTAAAAATTGTCTAGCTGAGTGGAGTCAGCTTATTTCTTCTGAGAATATTCCAATCAGGATTGTTGTGGAGGATGAATGAACCCTCCTAAACCAATTAACCCAAACTTTGAGAAATATGAGTTTATACATTTAGGCAATATTAACCTTTATGATCTTAGTCTGAACATTGAGAACTGCGTAATTACTCCAAACTCAAAGGTGAAAAACCTAGGTGTTACCTTTGATCCTACTCTGTCATTCGATGCTCATATTAAGGATATCACTAAAATAGCTTTCTTTCATCTTCGCAATATCTCAAAGATCCGTCCCTTGCTAAATGCAACGGATGCCGAAACCCATAGGTGTAGTCCTGGCAGAACGCGTGGGAACGGCGTTCCCATACTTCTCCAAGCAGTGTTTTGTGTGTGTCAACGTGCGTGTATGTGGAGCCAATAAAACGAGTGAATCTGGACAAAGTTGTCATTCGTCTATATTTAAGGTGGGCTGAATGATTCACATGGCATTAACTCTGGCTTGAAGGAAGAAGGAAACATCCCACCTTAAATTTAAGGTGGGCTGAATGATTCACATGGTATCAACTCTGGCTTGAAGGAAGAGGTAAACACTCCACCGGTCCACCTTAACTAGCTAGTAGTGGCATTTTAAGCATCAAAATGTTTTTTTTCTCCCAGTACCTGACGAGATAACAAGTAAAGATGAAAGGCAGCAAAACATCCTTTCATTTTTCGGACCAGTTGCGAAAAAGGTACGTTTACAATCATTTAGAAACAATGTTAAAAGCTGTTTTGGCACCAGGCAGGCACACGCCCCCTTAACCCTGGAGCTAACAGGTTAGCTTCTGACGCTAGCTACTACGCTAGCTGCTAGTACTAGCAGCATTGATGATGACTACAAAATTAGCACCAGCCAATGCTGGTAAAATATGCAATATGTACCTGATAGATTTGCTTTACTCACCATGCAGCAAAAAATAAATGAATATCAATTTATGAGTTTATGTGCAAAAATAGATAAAAGAAGACATTCTTAACATTAATAACCAAGTAAACAACAGCTGTTTGAAATTCCCTGGAGTGCACTGTGCACATAAAAAATGTGTATGGGTTTTGTGAAAATGTTTTAATATGATACATACAAAAAATATATATAAATACATAAATATATTTAGGGTAATAAAAAAGGATAAAAGAAATACATACTGAGATATATGTTTTCACAAATGAACTCTTCAGTTATAACCTACTCTATGTGGCTGGTAATGTTTGTACATTTAGGCTACTAGCCATTTGGCCGGTGGACAAAAAAGTTAATTTTGGACCCTGTTCACACCATCACTGGGTGTGCAGTAATATTATGTAATGTTGCAGACAGTTAGTGAATACATGAGATTATTTGGCCATTCACCCTCTGGCAACTGGTTACTAATTCATGTGTCATTTTACCACAACAGAGAATAAGTGAGGGAGAGAGGGGGCATCAGAAAGAGAGAGGGAGCAACCATCCCACGGGCATCACTCTGTGCAGACTCAGAGGTGAAGCTGAGACTGGAGAGACAGGCAGAGATGATGAAGACGAGGCTGCTGGACACACAGGCGGAGATGAGACTGGAGAGACAGGCACAGATGATGAAGATGAGGCTGCAGATGAGGCTGCTGCTGGACACACAGGCGGAGATGAGACTGGAGAGACAGGCACAGATGATGAAGATGAGGCTGCAGATGAGGCTGCTGCTGGACACACAGGCGGAGATGAGACTGGAGAGACAGGCACAGATGATGAAGATGAGGCTGCAGATGAGGCTGCTGCTGGACACACAGGCGGAGATGGAGATGAGACTGGAGAGACAAACACAGATGATGAAGATGAGGCTGCTGCTGGACACACAGGCGGAGATGGAGATGAGACTGGAGAGACAAACACAGATGATGAAGATGAGGCTGCTGCTGGACACACAGGCGGAGATGGAGATGAGACTGGAGAGACAAACACAGATGATGAAGACGAGGCTGCTGGACACACAGGCGGAGATGGAGATGAGACTGGAGAGACAAACACAGATGATGAAGACGAGGCTGCTGGACACACAGGCGGAGATGGAGATGAGACTGGAGAGACAAACACAGATGATGAAGACGAGGCTGCTGGACACACAGGCGGAGATGAGACTGGAGAGACAGGCACAGATGATGAAGACGAGGCTGCAGACGAGGCTGCTGCTGGACACACAGGCGGAGATGGAGATGAGACTGGAGAAAGGAGGGCTTCCTACCCAGCTGTGTGGAATGAGGAAATGTGGAGGAATAAACAAGAAGCATACCCTTGGATTGACAGCAAGGATGGGAAATTAGGGTGCAAAACGTGTTCACAGGTTTCCGGTCTCAATGTCTTTAAATCACAAGGGGTGCATTTGTCAGGAGAGTGGCAGTCGTATAGCGTTTCCTATTCAGGTGACAACCGCAAAGTACAGTTGGGATCACTGCGGAAAAAAATACCTATTCACAAACAGTCACAAGCACATATCTGTGCCCAACAAATCCTCGACAAATCCAAAGAAGCAACACTAGAAAAGGTGTGTGACAAAATGAACGTTGCCTACTTAAAAGCCACAACAGCTGTCTTTCGGACAGCATACCACATTGCCCAAAAGGACCGGCCGTACTCCGATCATTTTAATTTACTAGAATTGCAGCAGCTAAATGGGGTTAAGATTGGCAATGGTCTACATTCAAGGTACAGCGCTTCACAGATCATCAATCACATTGCTGGGGATATGCGCAAAAATATTTTCAGCCACATAAAAGAGATCAAAGGGAACATCTCTATAATTATAGATGAGTCCACCACCCTAAGTAACAAAACCACATTGATAGTTTACTTGAAGTGTGAGTCCAGCAAAAGCAGTGACCCCCAATTCGTATTTCTGGACCTGGTGGAACTCCCTGACCAAAAGGCAGAAACAATTGTGAAGCACCTCCTGGACTGCCTAAAAGCACACGGGTTTGACCATCAGTACCTCACAAATCATTTGGTTGCATTTGCAAGTGACGGCGCAAGTGTGATGCTCGGTCGGAAGACTGGTGTGGCACAGAGACTCTGTAACCTATACCCAAGCATTGTGACCTGGCACTGTCTAAATCATAGACTTGAGTT
Source organism: Poromitra crassiceps (assembly GCF_964638095.1). Classification (NCBI taxonomy): domain Eukaryota; kingdom Metazoa; phylum Chordata; class Actinopteri; order Beryciformes; family Melamphaidae; genus Poromitra; species Poromitra crassiceps. The sequence goes on from NC_139624.1 coordinate 71,594,988, forward strand.
GGCAGTCGGTGACTGTGTCTCAGAAGTGGCAGGCATGAACCACTTTCAAATTTTCATGGACAAATTATATACTCTCTACAGCAGATCACCTCAAAACCAGAGGCAGCTTGCCGAATGCGCAAAAGAGCTCGACAACCAACTAACCAAAATAGGGCGCGTTCTGGATACACGGTGGGTAGCCAGCTCATTCCGCACTGTGGCTGCAGTGTGGAACAACATCGAAGCACTGAATGCACACTTCTGTCAAGCGATGTTAAGCGAATCTAAAACCCACACTGAAAGGAAAATGTATGAAGGCTTGCAAAGAAAACTGTGCTCCAAGCAGTTCATCAGAGATTTGGCCATCATGTACGATGTCCTAAACGAATTGGCTCTTCTGTCCGAGTGCCTACAGAAGCGCAGCAACTCCATCACATATGCAGACAAGCTCATCAGGAGAACCATACGATTCCTTGATCAAATGAAAGAATCACCAGGTACCAAAACTCTTGAGGCCGATAGAGCTGCAGCCACAGGTAAACTGGAGAGGATGGATTTAACTGACAATGTCAGAATTGTGAGCATCAATCGGCAACAGTTTTTGTCAAGTCTAATTAGTAACCTCCGGAATCGTATGTTCACCACAAGAGCGATCAGTGGCCGTTCCTGCACAGCCAATGATGTTCAGTCACAGACAGAGTACAGCCAGCTGCTTAACGATACAAAAGCCCTGGACAGCGAATCTTGGCCAGACCCTGTACCTCAAGGATATGGAGAACGTGGCATCACTAACCTGTGCGTTAAATTCCGCCTCCCACACATCTCCACTCTGAATGCATTCAGAGACTTTGTGGATGGTGGTGGTGTACGCATTCCACCAGAACTGAGGCCACTGATGAATTGTACATTACTGATTCCATGCAGTTCAGCTGAATGCGAGAGGGGCTTCAGCCACATGAACTTGATAATTACAGATACCCGAAACAAAATTCTAGTATGCAATGTGTCAGCTCTCCTGTTCGTGAAACTGCAAGGGCCTCCACTGCACCTCTGGAACCCCTCTCCATATGTCAGGACCTGGCTGAGACACCACAGAACAGCTGAGGACACACAGACAAGGGTAGCCAAAGCAAAACCAGTTGAACCTGATCCGCTCTGGAAGTATTTGTGATTGTGAACTTTTTGCTCAATCCTGTCATGTGAATGTTTAATCACACTTAGTGGTAAAGTGCCCGAGCAAATTAGTTACCCACAGGCCACTTTCTAAAGATAGATTAGCTTTTATTTTATTTTTTATTACTCAATAACACTTTCATGAATGTATAAAATACCTAGCTTAACTAGCTTAACATTGAGGGTTGTTGTATGTTTCAGTTGTCACGTGGAGCATCATGGAAGTCGGTCGTCACTCCCCCTTCATGCTTTTGAAAAGCCTATCTGCTTGAGCCATATACTGTAGGATAAAACCAATGTTCACTGATGGCTGAAGGCTTTGGCCTTTGCCAAAAGTTCATCCTGCTCATTCTCTTGGCTTGATACACAATCATTGTTGATTTTGTTAGCTTCCATAGGAACTGAATGGCAATTTGAGAACCCTTATTTAGGCTATCTGTTTGCAGGAGGACTCGTATTCAGTGCTGGTCTCTCCAGTTTCTAGTGTTGATTACTGCAAAACTCTGTGCTTAATTACCTGTATGCGAAGTAATTAGATATTGATAACTGAAAATAGAAGGTAGTCAGTTGCTGAGTTCTCCTAACTTCTTTGTGTTGTGTAATGTGTAGTTTTTTCAGCCCATATTGAACTGTTTATTTTTCATAAATCTAACCTTCCCATATTGAGCTAGATATTGGTTTGGAAACCTGCAATCAAACCTACTTCACCATAAGGAGCTGCTAACCATGATGCCTGTGGAGAAACTGGGCCATTGCAGCAACAGATAGTAGACCTACTAATGGGAGGCAGCAGAGAATATGACAATATCAATATAAACATAGAACATAAACAACAGGGTATAGCAGACAGGGTTTTTACAAACATAATGCAGCTGACTTGTTAAACACAATTAGAAAGCTACTTTCCTTGGAGAAACTCTGTAGTAACAGTAGCAGTATTAGTAGTTGCTAGGATGCTACTATGTAGTTCCTAGGCAGGGTCTTACTTGGTGTTACAGACACATATGTTTGCACTTTTTATGTTTACACAGATTTTCTGTTTTAAAAGACCAAAAAAGGAGTTTAAGAATTTTAAGTTTAAAGTATTAATGTTTACAAATCTTTATTTCATTAGTTTTTATTTATCTATTTAAGATGTATTTGTTGGTACACATCACCATTTTAGTTCAAACTTCACTGTAAATGTGTCAAGAGGCAGTTTACAGATGGCAGATGTGATATTGTGATATTGTTCCAATGTTGAAACTGATTCATTAAGAGAAAGCAGCATTAAACTTGCACTTGTATTTCATATGATCACTTGCTAAACATTATTAACAATGTTTCTGTGTGATGAATCATTTATTAAACTATTTTGAATAAACCCTTCATGAAGTGTTCATAGTTTTATAAGTTTAATTTGCTTAATTTCTAATGAGCAATTGATTCATGTGGCAGTGCTTTAGGCTACTATTTTAAATGTTTACTGTTGTGACCGCAGCCTGACCAGTCAGTGGACAGTAGGAGTTGTAGGATCACATGACAGTAAAACTGACCAATCATATCGTTCCTAACAGTAAATGGGTGGGCCAAATCAGCTACACACGGAAGCACACCGGTCCGGTTTCTCAGTTTCTGCACATGCGCAAGCGGTGTACATTTTACTATGGAGTGCACGTTACATTACCGAGATTTATTTTCAATTAACGCTAATCAAAAGTTAGCGTTAATCACCAGATTGCAATTTGCATCGCCAGAATTCGCCACAAAATGGTAAGTTACTTACTAAAAATGCCAGCCGCCGTGCCAAATGATCAATTATGCAGCCTTGTGCAACTTGTGTGATGCTTGAGACTTGTTTAGCTTAGCTGTTTGTGATAACTGACTCTGTCATGGGCTACTTCTGCAGTGTCTAGAGGACACAATAAATTATGTGTGTGTGTCAGTGTAGTGTGTGTGCGTGCGGGGGGACCTGTGCGTGTGCTGGGGGAGTTTTTTTTTTCCGCAAATAGGTGCGTTCCCTCACTTCTCAAGATAGCACTACACCTCTGCCGAAACCTTAATACACGCCTTTGTTTAATCTAGACTCGACTACTATGTCTTATTCTCTGGCCTTCCACTTTGTAGCACAAATAAATTACAACTCGTGCAAAACGCCGCTGCTAGAATTCTAACTAGAACTAAGAAGTTTGATCATATAACCCCGGTCTTAATCTCCCTCCACTGGCTCCCAATTCAGGCCAGATCAGACTTTAAGGTGCTTCTGTTAACCTATAAATCTTTGCACGGGCTCGCACCTCCGTACTTATCTGAGCTAATCATTCCTTATGTTCCCACGGACGGTAATTATCTTACCGTCCCTAAAATTAAGAAAAAATCAGCAGGTAGCAGAGCATTTTCTTACCGTGCTCCACATCTCTGGAACCAGCTTCCTCTGTCAGTTAGGGAAGCTGGCCCCATTGAAATCTTCAAAACTAGACTCAAAACCCATTTATTCTCCCAATCATTTGGTTGTGCTTGATGGTTATGTTTGATGATGTCATTCTCTAGAAATATTTATTAGCTCTTGAGTACATACAATCCTGAATTGCTGAGCGGGCTGTCTCAAGCCAGCAATATCAGTATAAACTTAGACTTGACCTAATTTAAATAATATGGCATCAGTCGACCCAGTAGCCTAGATAGAAAATCTATTAGCTGGTGAATAAACTTAGTCCTGAACTGCTGAGCGGGCTATCTCAAGCCAGCAGTATCAGTATAAACTTAGACTTGACCTAATTTAATAATATGGCATCAGCCGATCCAGTAGCTCAGATATAAAATCAAATAGTTGGTGAATAAACTTAGTCCTGAACTGCTGAGCGGGCTATCTCAAGCCAGCAGTATCAGTATAAACTTAGACTTGACCTAATTTAATAATATGGCATCAGCCGATCCAGTAGCTCAGATATAAAATCAAATAGCTGGTGAAAAAACTTAGTCCTGAACTGCTGAGCGGGCTATCTCAAGCCAGCAGTATCAGTATAAACTTAGACTTGACCTAATTTAATAATATGGCATCAGCCGATCCAGTAGCTCGGATATAAAATCAAATAGCTGGTGAATAAACTTAGTCCTGAACTGCTGAGCGGGCTATCTCAAGCCAGCAGTATCAGTATAAACTTAGACTTGACCTAATTTAATAATATGGCATCAGCCGACCCAGTAGCTCAGATATAAAATCAAATAGCTGGTGAATAAACTTAGTCCTGAACTGCTGAGCGGGCTATCTCAAGCCAGCAGTATCAGTATAAACTTAGACTTGACCTAATTTAATAATATGGCATCAGCCGATCCAGTAGCTCAGATAGAAAATCTAATAGCTGGTGAATAAACTTAGTCCTGAACTGCTGAGCGGGCTATCACAAGCCAGCAGTATCAGTCTAAACTTAGACCTAGACTACCTAGACCTGAATTAGCAGTATAGTATTAGTCATCCTAAATAATCCTAATAAATTTTGATTTGACCTCATTTTATTGTTGTCTATAGAGTTAGTTCCACCTCTGCGCAGATTCCCCCGCTCTCTTCTCTCTCTCCCCCTCAGGTGTCCTTCATTGGCCTGACGTACACCCCGCCACTGCAGCCCTAGGTCCGGCCGTCATCGCCCTAGCCACCTGTCGTCACTCTAGGCCATCTACCCACTACTCCTTCTACTGTCTGACACCCCGGGCTCATCACCATCACCGACCCCTATCCTCATCATCCTGGTCACCTGCCTGCCTAAGGGAAGGGGGGGGCGCCCCCCCCAGCCCCCCCCCCCCCCCCCCCCCGGGCTCATCATCACCTCCAACTCCTATCCTCCCCTCCTCTTAATCATCACCTCCGACTCCTATCCTCCCCTCCCCTCCTCTTAATCCATGTCACCAACGCGGACTCATGGATTCCTCAGATCATCCTCATGGAACTCCCAATCTTGTTACCCCTTTTTTCACCTAGCTAATTAACTAGTATTCTCTAAACCTACGAACACTTAAAGACTACATTTTCTATTTCTTTTTGGACTCTACTTTTTAGATTTTCAACTCCCTTCCCTGATCTTAGGATAATTTAAAAACTACATTTTTATATCCCTTCTGTTGGACTCTTTTTTACATTTTCAATTTTCTGTTCTCTTGTAAATTTTATTTCCATAATAAACCATTCACAGAGTTTCATTATCGGAAACTCTGTGCATGGTTTAGCCCGGCATCTCTCGGCCTGTCTCGGAGGGGAGTCCCCGGATGGGGGTCCGTTGCTGTGGCCTGGGTGGGCCCGTCCCCCGCGTGGCCTGCTCTCACGCTCTCGGTCACTATGCTGGTGGCTGGGGGCTGGGGGGGCGGGTCGCGTGGGGGCTGGGTCCGCCCGGGCCGCAGCAATGGGCCCCTATAGCACAACGACCTCACAAGGTTCCTCCTCAGCCAAGTCACTGGGGCAATCCATGTGGCGATCCATGTGTGGATTGCCACCATATGGTGGAAAGGTTTTCTTGCGTTCACTGGGGGTGAGGGGGCGCCGCTGTGTCCCGGCCTGGCCTTCCCTCCCATGCCTTATGTGGGCGGGGGCCGGGGTGGGGGGCATCGGTGCTCTTCATCACTGGTCGAGGGCTGCCGGTTGGTTTAGAATAGCTTAGGTAGGCGATAGATTAGCTACAGCCTAAGGCTGACCTGTTATAGTGTTCAGGCAAAGATCAGACTAGAGCAGAGTAGGATAGGCCAGATTAGGCTGTAGATTAGCTAGATACTATGTCCCAGTTAGCTCTGGTTAATGCTTAGAGTAGTCAGCTGTCTGATCTTCTCCCCCCCCCTCTCTCTTTCCCCCTTCCCCCGCTTCTTCCCTTCTTCCCCCTTCCTGTTCTCCTCTCTTTCCATGCCCTTTCCTCCCCCACATCCCACTGCCCCCCCCCTTCTCCTGCTCTCTCCTCCTTCTCCCCCCCTCTGCTCCTTTCTCCTCTTCTCCCCTATTTTCCTGATTCCCTGCCACTTCCTGCTCTCCCCTCTCTCACATTCCCCCTGCTCTCCTTCCCCTGCACCCTCCCACCTGCACTCTCATCTCTCCTCCTCTGTTCTCTCCTCCTCCACATTCCTTTTTTCTCCCCACCTCCCCCCTCTCCTCCCTCACATCCCCCCGCTCTCCCTCCCTCCTCCACTCTCCTGCTTTCTCCTCTTCCCGGTGTTCTTCCTCTTCCTCCTTTCTCCCACTACTCTAAAGCGTAGTACACATTTTACTCCAAAGCATGGCACCCACTCTATCCCCTCCAATATTCCGCCACTATTTAAAGCATGGCATAGCATGGCAATATTCCGCCACTATTTAAAGCATGGCACCCATGCTCTTAGTATTTCACCACTATTCAAAGCATGGCACCCACTCTTCCCTAAAGCAAGGCACCCATAAGCTCTATATGTGAACATGTGCTTATTTGGCAAAAGGACTCACTACTAAAGGCTTGCAGCCAATTAAATTAGGCATAGTTTGGTTGCTTAGAAATTGACATATGTCCGTTTGCAAGATGTGCGTCTATATTTCTCATTCTCTCCCCACCTCCTCCCTCCCCCTGCTCCCCTCTCCCCCACACCCCTCCCTCCTCCCCTCTCCTGCTCTCTCCTCTTGCTCCTTCCCCACCTCCTATACCCTCCAACATCTCCCATTCCCTCCCCACTCTATCACTCTCTCACATTCCCCCTGCTCTTCCCCCATCCCCTGCTCTCTCCTCTGCTCTCTCTTCATTTCTATATTTTCTATATTATCAATTGTTCAAATGTTATCTTTATTCTGTATATTCTTGTTACTGTTGTGATCAGGGCCGTTCCTGGCCATTTGGGTGCCCTAAGCGTAATTGTTCTGTGGTGCCCCCCCCCCCCCGTAAAACTTTCAATAACTGTCAAACGAAAGACTGCAAAATCATTAATTATGAACGATACTAGTGTATCTCACATTTCATTACATGTGGGAAACAAACAATTGTTAGAATTACTGTACATGTCAGCAAACAAGTGATTGTTAAACTGTACATGCAAGCAGGGGCGGACTGGGATCATAATTCAGGCCGGGCATTAGATACCAAGCAGGCCAGGCCGATACAGGCCGACGTGCGTGCCGGCGTCCGAAGGGCGGCGGCGAAAAATTTGGGCTGTTTGAAGCCCAATTTGGGCCGTTTGAAGCCAGATTTGGGCTGTTTGAAGCCAGATTTGGACCGTCTGAAGCCCGATTTGGGCCAGTTGAAGCCAGATTTGGGCCAGTTGAAGCCAGATTTGGGCCGGTTGAAGCCAGATTTGGGCCGCTTGAAGCCCAATTTGGGCCGTTTGAAGCCCAATTTGAGATGAGATGAGATGCACCCTGAATAAAGTAATAAAACCACTAGTAAACCAGTAGGCGGCGCCTGGCCTGCTGTTCAGTGAGTGGCCTGACTGAGGGCACCAAAAAAAAAAAAAAAAAAAAAAAAAAATTTTTTTTTTTTTGGTGCCCTCAGTCACGTGATGCCCTACGCAGTCTGCGTACTCTGCGTAATGGGTTGGAGCGGGCCTGGTTGTGATAGCTAGAATCAGCTAGACATACTTTCTGTGAAGCCCTCTGAGACATGCTTGTGAATTAGGGCTATATAAATAAACTTGACTTGACTTGACTTGACATGACATAGCCTACATTCATAGTAGCCTACTACAGTATAGTATGTATAGTATACAGTATAGTATGTCTTTTATGGATGTTGCCATTTTGGCCAGGTCTTACTCGAAAAAGAGATCTTGGATCTCAAGTAATTTTCCTGGTGAAATAAAGGTGAAATAAAAAAAATAAAAAAAAGTATCATCTAATTTAGCATGCCCTATCAAATGAAAGTTATGAGAAGCTGATTGTCTTTTGAGGAAAACACCCATAATCTTGCATTTCCCAGAGGATTTTTTTTTTTTACACTATATTAGTGATGGTTTTCAACCAATAAAGGTCATGACTGGAGATCATAGTTTACCCTTCTTTTTTGTTTACTAGGCTACATCAGTACAATTCTAACTCAAACAAGATAATTGTAGTGTGTGTATGTAACCCCGGGTTAAATTGAGGTACAATCTGTCTCTAAACTTAACCCTCTTATCCCTATTTGCTTAAAACTAAAATCCCCATCTTGTTCAACTAAATTATCATTATCATTACCATTATCATTCTGGCCTAACATAATTCTATGTCCTGTCCCTTTTAATTTGTCCTGTAAAGCTTGTATGAGATCACAAACAATTTCCTCACACCTGGGGAACAACCAAATGTTGTTCAGCATGGCGTCGTGTGATTGGTTAATATAGAGAGACTACTCGTCTCTCTGATTTACTATTGGATGGTGGGGGAAGAAGGCGGGACTAGAACCGCCGAGCAGTCAGTCTGCTGGGGGAACAGACACCTTGTCCGGCTGCGCTCCTGTAAATTCTAAGTTACTGTTTATTTTCAAGACAAACGTTATCACTACCCGTGAGAGTCGTGTGTTGGCCGGTGGTGGAGCGAGGAGTCCGTGGGACCAACCGTCTAGAGCAGCACCAGACAGCGCACCGTTCTCATCGGGGCTTCCCACGGTTGCACCTCTGGCTATGCTGGAACCAGATAGCGCCCCCTGGTTCCTGGGCATCACACGGTGGCACCTCTGGCCACGAGGAGGGAGCTCCACCACCCTCCACAGAGGGAGACAGCCGTCTCTTTTCCCCCTGTCCTTCCTTTCGTCCGGAAGTGGAGGTTGAAGAGTGAAGAGGATTACTTTGGAGAGGATTCCCTGTATACGAAGAGGAGTCTGGTAAGAGGAGATTTAAAACGATTTTAAAACGATTAAACGATTTTAAAAACGAAACGATTTTCAGATGGCAGCCCGTCTTTATTGGCACACGAACACACTACAACACATGCATGCGGCCACTACAGACACTCATGCTGACGGTGGCCGGTGAAATATGTCCCCTGCATTTGACCCATCCAGGCTTGTCCTTTCCTCCAGGGGGCAGGCCAGGAGCAGTGGTCGCTATTTCTTTCCAGCGCCCGGGGACCTTCATTGGACCATCTTCAGATGTTGTCGTCACTGGTCGGATGACGATCTTCAGACGATCGTCTGTTTTTGCAGAGAGGTATTTAATTTGAGTTTTCTATTCTCACCAGTGCTTACACTTCCACAGGGTTTAGGAGGTATTTACCTGTCATTTTGATTGTCATTCCCTTTTAAGGTAAAAGGCTAGTAGCCTATATTTCATTTACAGTGTTTACCCAAATGCCTGAAGAATAACAGTGTTGTTACTGTGCCTTGCAACCTTTTTATTTTCCATTGGAGAGAATAAATATTGTCATTCTTTGTGTATATTACAAACTATCTTTGTCGGCGTAATTAATAAATAGAATAGATAGATAGATAGATAGATAGATAGACAGATATGCTTTATTCCAGACTCAAGGTCCATACAAAAATACAATCAAATACACACAATACAAAAAAGATTAAAAGAAAACACAAAATAAAAATAGTCTAGTGACTCATTTTAAAAGACACCTATACCAGTGCTCCCAAAACTGAGACGTGCAGCGTGTGGCACTGTACGCAATGTTCACCAGCACCACAACAAGTTGATTTTCAGAATCATTTAACTGACAGATAAACCTATACATTACATTTCTCAAGACAGCTTGCAGTGTGTTCACTCCAGCACTCACAAACTATACTATACTAGAATAAATAGGATAAATAGAATAAATACGTGTATATTAAAGGGTTAAAAATACAAGGTTAAAAGCTTAAACAGCGGGTCATTTCATAATTTAAGCAGTAAATTAATTATTTAAAAACCATACCACAACACTTATATAGGGGTTGGTCATATAGAAGGACCCAGGGTGCTTACTCTCATTCAATACCACAGGAAAAGCGCTACATGTAAATACTAATTTCAAAATAGACTTTTGATTCTGTAAATCCTTTATTTAACAATCATTAACATTAATCAATATTATTGGTATCAGATATGAGATCTGATGTAAAATGTACATACTGAGACAGAATCAATCAGGATAGCCTGCCGAGGAGGCTATCCTTGCACCTTTCTGTATAGACAGTTGACTGTCAGTTGACTGTCCCCAAGGTCATTAATTCATTTCCTGGACTAGGTAGGATGGGTGATCAATCCCCCTCCTCCTCGCCTCATTCCTATGCTCTCCGTGGGCCATTGGAGGAATAGGATTTGAACAAAGCCTGAATCCAAAAGTTTCACTAAATTGAGCTACTAAATGATATACAACCCAATTACACAGCTTTACTTACAGTAAGTCATTGTGTACAGCAGCGGTCCCCAATTACTTTTCACCAAGGGCCACATTTTGCTGAGGGCCGAGGGCATGGGGGCCGTTGCATATTTTTTGGGGGCATCTGAAGGCAGGTTTAGAGGAATAACTCTTTTTAAATTAACAGTTGTGATGTCATCATTCAGTCTTAAAAAAAAAAAAAAATCTTATTTCCTCCTTGAAATATATTGGTATTGAACATGGCAAGGTTCCGCCTAGAGGTGGCGATATCAACTCCCTTCTTCTTAGGAGGGAGGCATTTTGGATCTCAACTTTAGACACGGTCAACAGGGGGCTGAATGAGTCATTTGACATTAGGGCATTCTTATAGCTGTCTGTTTTTGTTTCCTTATATGTATATATCTGTGTATGTAAGTATATCACCTTTACAGTCTTTAAGTACAGTCTGATCAGCATACTCAGTTGGTACAGTTAATCTGGGACCTTTCTCCCTCTTATCTAATTTTAACTTTATTAAGATAATTTTTGCTACCTTTTGTCCAATGCATAGTTGTTCTCCTCTACACACTGTTGATTCTTTTTTGCTATCCCTTATCTCAGTGTAGGTAATCCTGACCATAGTCTAGAGACTGTGGGCCTCTCTTTTTTCTTATGTAATTCTACCTGGTGCTTGTTGGTGGTTATACTGTGTTGTCATGACTATTAGTGTTTTGCACACCTCCTGGCTAATGAGAAACCTCCTTGATACCTCCAGTATCCAGAATACTAGTTTCATTTTATAACTATTAAAGATGTTGTTGGTTTTTTTGTTTGGTTCTATGTGACCCAACACACTACCTACACTGCTTACACTGAATAGATTTATATCATGTTTTTTGCTTTTTATTTTCTTTGGGTTTGCATTTATATAATGTCAGTTGTTAGTAGTGAAGGTCTATGCACTCTGTACTTTTACTTACATGCAAATGTATACCGGTATCTTGTATTGTTCTCAGGCCCGTATCTAGGGTTTCGAAATTGGGGGAGGTCCAGCGGGCGCCGGCGAAAAAAATTTGAGTCCCCCCCCCCCTTTTTAGCCATATTTGCCATATTTAGCCATTATTGATTACATTACATTATAATGCTTGAAAATAATTTGGAATGAAGGGTTCAAATTATTGAATGTGATTATTATCAAATTATAGGCTAGCAAGAGTAATGCAACAATAACAAATACATAGTAGATGACACAAACATGTGGGCTCATGTACTCTTCAAATAAGTGAATGAAACCCTGCATAATGTAAAAACATTATTTGATATGGTTTAACTCATTCATGGCCAAAGACGTCTTTGACGTGTTATCAGGAATAGCCCTCCCAGCCAATGACGTGTTTGACGTGTTTTTGTTTTTATTAGTGCAGCGCGTAGTTCAAACACTTCCCCAGCCTGTGACATGTAATCAGGTCCCTGGCATCTAAGACAAGCCGACAACACGTGAACAAACACATACCGCAGCTGTTGTTTTGAAATTGAGCAGGAGGAAAAACAGAAAACGGATAAACGCTTCCTTGTGCAGACAGGAGAAACGCCATTGAAACGCCCCTCGGCGCGCTGCACGAGCTGGTCGCCTTCCTGTGTGCCAGCTGGGAGAAAACGGGAGAAAGTAATCCAGAGATGTGTTTGATCATCGGAGGAATGAGGAAATGATCAATCAGTTTGACGGGTAATCCAGAGGGCGGTGAGGACGTGTTGAATAGCCGAGGGGAAAACGGGAACGATCAAATAGCAGGGAGGATAGGACAGGGAGACATGGACGAGGACGGGTGGACCAGAACAAAACAAAATAAACACACGAACAGCTAACAAGGCAGAAGCGGCAGTCACAGCAGCAGACGCCAGCAGTACTCAGACCCGGAAACAACGTAACGAAGATAAAAGGGGGATCGTGTGTGTGTGTGTGTGTGTGTGTGTGTGTGTCTGTCTGTCTGTCTGTCTGTCTGTCTGTCGGTGTGTCTGTCTGTCTGTCTGTCTGTCTGTCTGTCTGTCTGTGTGTCTGTCTGCACACTCACTCACACTGAGTAAACTGTATTGTTGAATGTAAAAAAAAAAGCACTTCATGTGTATATATATATATATATATATTTTTTTTTTTTGTTGTCATTTGTGTCATAACGAATAATATTTACATGTCTGATGTCAATACAGTTCAAAATAAAAGAATTGAGAGCGAGTTCTGCCTGAGATTGTGCCCTTTACAAAAATTGCCTTTTCTCCTGTTTATCTTCTCAGGGAGACCTTTTGGGTGAAAACAGGGTGTATATAAATGGCTATAAGTAGAGTACAGAACATGCTAAAAGCTCACTTTTTTTTTTCCTGGTGAACCCAGAGACGTACATCTTCATTTTGAGGTATTGCAAATCACTTTGGTGCTAATAGATAATTTACTGTGGGTCTTGAAAGATGACCAACAATTATGAAAATCTTTGGCCTGTGCTAAATATTGGCAGTCCTAAACTGGCCATGAATGAGTTAAGGCTTCAAGCTACTGAATAGTGCGAAGGATGCCTATTGCCCAGTATCAAATACCCACCTCGGTCAAATCTAGTCTACTACAACACATACAGGTGCATCACCATAAATTAGAATATCATGAAACAATTTGTTGTTGTTCTATAATTTTTTATCAGTTATCAAATATATATTACTATAATTATACTATATATACAGTGTATATATACAGTTTAGTATATTCCAAATGAAAAATAACATTTATTTATTCCTGATAGGAAAGATTGAAAAATAATGTTGTTTTTAACTTTACACCACCTCTTTTTGTTGCTTATTGGGTCATGAAACTGAAACCATGCATGAAACAGCCACCTGCATACCTGACTTCAGGAGCTTGGCAATTGGCATCATGCATGATTAGCCAGTAGCTTCCCAACGTGTCACACAGGTAACGTTACTTAAGAGACAGACTAGACACTTACTTTCTTGGTTGTTGCTAAAAAATCTGTCAGTGTCACTCACTCACCTCGTCTGTCGTTCACTCGCTCACTGTCTCGCAGCTCGCTCACTTTCAATTATCTCGCCAGTGAAATCAAGTTACCACGGAGGCGGCGTCAGATGACTTCCTGCCTGACGTGCCTTTCGTTTCGAAATAAAAGCGATCCCGTGTTTTTCATGCTTTTCCATGGAGCTTTTTTTCTTTTTTTCTCTGAAATTATTAGGGAGGTCCGGACCTCCCTGTCCTCATAGCTAGATACGGGCCTGATTGTTCTGTATGAGCATTGATTGACACAAATGTATTCACCTGTCTAGTTGTCTCTCCACCAATTGGTGTTGAGTCCCGGATGTACAGTATATGAGTGCTCCTCCTACTTCCTCCTTCATTTCTGATGAAGACCATTTGGTCGAAACATCAATAAACTGACCTGGGAGCTGACAAAATATCAGTGTGCAGACTCTATTTATTTTCTAAATCATTCAGTCTTAAACACCAATGTTTAATCCTTTTCTCACTCACTCCTATGTCACCACCTGCTCTCCCTGCAGGGCTTGAAATTAACTTTTCTGACCATCTGCCAATATGGCTGCTAGATTTCAAAGTTACCAGCCAATTAGTTAATTTCCACTAGCCAAAATGTTTTTCTTGAAATGAACGAGAATATGAGTGGGTTAATTTAAGCATAAGTATCAGTAAGTGGCCGGGGATTCTCAAAGCCTATTGAGGGTCACACAAGAACAAAAATGCACTCTTGAAGCTAAATAAAACCAAACCAACCAAAACCAACGAGTTAATTATTAAATTAAATTAAATTAAATGTTACTTCAATGTAGAACAGTCATTTCTTACACATGGGATTACTTTTAGCCTTTTAGTCATAAAGATTATTGAAAGATATTCCATATTCCAGACTGAAATGTATTAATTAATACACAGGACAAGATGTTACTATCCCTTGTGCCAAAATCCGAGGAAAAATACATTTAGAAGCCCAATCCAGAATAAAACAAGCTAACAGGCTAACAAACTAATAAACAAGACACAAATCACCAGTTACCTACCCTAGCCAACAGCAGTATGAAGCATGTCATTGGGGTTTTCAAGTGGGCACCTTCCTTCACCGACGTTTCGTTAAGTTAGGCCCACGACACCTCAAGAAGGCTTAACGGTGTAATCCAGCGTCCTGGAAACACCCCCCTCCATGCTACCACCGCACAACTGCATATTACCTCACTATCTAAGCCTAGCTATCCAGGTCGGTTCGGTATGACATTCCTGACTACACCACCACTGTCAATGATTCAGCCCTGTTGATGCGGACCGTTAATCATGACCAACAACAAACAATCCCTAACTACACCAGCACCGTCAATGATTCAGCCCTGTTGATGCGGACCGTTAATCATGACCAACAACAAACAATCAATCTGACCTTAGCAAGCTCCCCAGCTAGCATGTTTCCTCCTTATCCACAGCCATTCACTTGCTCGTTCTGCTGCCTGAGACATGTTGCTAACTGCAAGTTTCAGGCTCCGTCCCCGAATGCCCAACTCAGTTAGTAAGGCAATAACGGACTTTGCCACAAAACCACGGCAGCCCACCTCTACAGGCCGCACTCGAGCCCTCCAACCTCGCTGCTCTGCCTCTGCTGCCATTTCAGCATACCTAGCTTTCTTGCGCTCATAAGCCTCCTCAACTCGATCTTCCCACGGGACTGTGAGTTCGATAAAATAAACTCTCTTCTCTACCTCAGACCACAGTAACAAGTCCGGACGTAGCCGGGTGCTAACTATATATGCTGGGATGACTAGCTGTTCATTCAAGTCAACCCTCATTTCCCAGGCTCCACCTACACTTAGCTGCCCTAACTTGTGCCTGACCTTAATTGGTCTAATCTTTTCTCCCTCACGTACAAATTTGATCGGTCTAGTCTCTTTGCTAGCAACTAGAGAATTTACTTCTAGCCGCTTTTCCTCAACTGCAGCTGCCAAACATTTCAACACCTGGTTGTGACGCCAGGTGTATCGCCCCTGGGAGAGACTGACCTTACACCCTGACAGTATATGCCTCAGTGTACATACACTAGAACACAACGGGCAGGCACCATCCTCGCCCAACCACTGATTTAAGTTCTGGGGAGATGGCAGCACATCATAAGTAGCCCCTAGAATAAATCTAATTCTGCTGGCCTCCATGCTCCACAACTCTCTCCACTTCAACTTTCTCTTCTCTACACTCTCCCAGTTCACCCACTGTCCTTGCTTTGCCTGCGACACTGCCTTAGTACATCTTACTGCCTCCTCTTGCCTATGTACTTCTTCAACTACCATCTTCCTATTTTCTATTACTGATGCCTTGTTCCACACAGGTTTCCCTATGCACAACCCTAAGCCTCCACGCCCATGCTGCACCTGACCTATGATATCCCTGTGTCTAAGAGCTGACTGTGCTTGCTGTACTGCCTCCTTTGGGTTCCACTTCCTCCCTGTTTTAACTGTGGGCGCTACACTCCTAACCACTGGATCCTTTGACTGAGTCAGAGTCATTTCCAGTCTAACCT
This sequence comes from Poromitra crassiceps, assembly GCF_964638095.1. Lineage (NCBI taxonomy): Eukaryota > Metazoa > Chordata > Actinopteri > Beryciformes > Melamphaidae > Poromitra > Poromitra crassiceps. The sequence goes on from NC_139624.1 coordinate 71,610,948, forward strand.
TAGCACACTTGAACTCCTCTGTCAGGCTAGATAATGGCAATTCCAATATGCCTTTCCCATATAAGGCTACACTGCTTAGGCAGCGTGGGACTCCGAGCCATTTTCTAATGAATGAGTTAATCATCCTTTCTAGCTTTTCTACCTTTGAAAGGGGAACCTCATACACTGTCAGTGGCCACATCAACCGAGGCAACAATCCAAACTGCAAACACCACAACTTTAACTTTCCTGGGAGCCCTGACTTGTCTATACTTGAAATACCTTGAATCATTTCCTGCCTCACCTCCTCAAACTGTCCCTTATCACTGAGACTTGCATCATACCATCTTCCCAAACTCTTGACTGGTTTCTCTAACACTGTAGGCACCACCTCATCATTTATAACAAACTTCTTACCTACTACCCTCCCTTTAATGATTGAAATACTCCTGGACTTACTTGGCTTCACTTTCATTCTAGCCCACTGCAGATTACTATTTAACTTATCCAACAATCTGCTAGTACATGGAGCGGTTGACGTCATAGTCGTCATGTCATCCATGTATGCCCTAATTGGAGGGAGCCGCAGCCCTCCCTGCAGCCTTTCTCCACCCACTACCCATTTTGAAGCCCTAATAATGATCTCCATTGCCATGGTAAAAGCTAATGGGGAAATTGTACACCCTGCCATAATGCCTATCTCCAGCTGCTGCCAAGCTGTAGTGTACTCTGCTGTGATAAAGCAGAGTTGAATATCTAAGAAGTAGGCTTTAACTAAGCTCTTTATACTACCTGGCACTCTAAAGAAATCAAAGGCCTCCCATAACAGACTATGCGGCACTGACCCGAAAGCATTAGCCAGGTCCAAGAATACTACATGCAGGTCTCTCTTCTCACGCCTAGCTGACTGGATTTGGTGCCAGATCATGCTGGTGTGCTCTAAGCACCCGGAGAAGCCGGGAATTCCAGCCTTTTGCACCGAAGTATCTATTAGCCTATTCTTTTCTAGATAACTAGACAGCCTCTGTGCCACAACACTAAAGAAAACCTTCCCTTCAACATTAAGTAGACTGATAGGTCTAAACTGACTTATCTCTAACGAGTCCCTTTCTTTAGGAATGAAGATTCCCCCTGCTCTACGCCACGCCTTAGGAATAACCTGCTTCTTCCAGACTACCTTCATCAGCTTCCATAGAAACTGCAACACATCTGGAGCACTCTTATACAGCCGGTAGGGGACTCCATTAGGACCCGGGGCTGAAGAGGCCCTTGCACGTCTCACTACTTCTTGAACTTCTTTCCACCTTGGTGGGCTATCATCACACTGGCTCTCTATTTCACCAATAGGTGGAATATCAGCTGGGACTGTCATCTCTCTAAACCTTTCCCTATCTTTGTGAACCTCCTCCAAATATTCCTCAAGCTTCTGCTTACTGTAGGTACCATAAGGCTACCATTCTTTTCCTTACTAAACAATGACTTCACAAATCTAAATGGATCCTTATAGAATGCTATTCTAGCTCTCTCTTTCTTTTTCCTATTTTTCCTAATGCTCTCTGCTCTTCTTAAAACTGCCAACCGCTCCGTCACATCTGACTGCAAGCAATCAATGCCTTCCTTCTCAACCTCTGTAGCCTTCCTCCACTGCCTCTTAAGCTGTCTTCTCTCCTGGATAAGTCTATCTATCTCTTGTTGGCGCCTAGATTTAACTACCTCACCCTCTAGTTTCTTCCTTTTCTCAAAGACGCCAAACCTTTCCTTACCATAATCATAAATACAATCTCCCATTTTCTCCAACTTACTCTCAGTAGTTACTTTAAGCTTCTCTAACATCCTAACCAAATCACTATTGATATCTTCCCACTTCCTACTTTCCGCTGCACCTGGCCACTTAACTCTAGGCTTCTGACCGCTAATCTTCTCCCTTTTTGGCTGGCTGGCCTCTCTGCTTTCCTCGGCTGCCTCAACATCAGGGGTGCTGATGTCCTGCGAGCTGTGGGTTACTTCCTGTCGCTGGACTTCACCCGACTGATTTGATAAACTTCTTAAGAAATAATTATCAATGCGGGGTCCCTGTGTTCCCTCTACCAAGCACCTCTTCCTGCCTTGATGGATTCTAAGGCCCCTCAAAGTTGTTACCTTCTGCCAGCCACACAAGCAAACCTGACGCTTCTTTCCATCTACATCTGAACTAGTGGCTTCCACTGACATGTTTTCCCTACTCATAGTCAAGTCCGTTCCAGAGTCAATAACCGTGTCAACCATAGGTGAGTCATCTTCCGCCCCCGCTCTCGCAGACTCTAGGGGTGTTTTTTCATAATTCTGTTTCGTAGCAAGTTTGGGTGTAACCAATGGCCTATTGGCCTTGGCTACTGCCACAATGAGCAGCTAACCCATTGCAGCCCCGATGGGGTCTAATCCCTCCTGTCAGCTGTCTTTCCATGCTGTCACTAGGTCTTTCCCTAGTTGTCAGCTGCACTATTCACAACAGTCACTAGCCTAATCTAGCTTTAGTATTAATTAATACACAGGACAAGATGTTACTATCCCTTGTGCCAAAACCCGAGGAAAAACACATTTAGAAGCCCAATCCAGAATAAAACAAGCTAACAGGCTAACAAACTAATAAACAAGACACAAATCACCAGTTACCTACCCTAGCCAACAGCAGTATGAAGCATGTCATTGGGGTTTTCAAGTGGGCACCTTCCTTCACCGACGTTTCGTTAAGTTAGGCCCACGACACCTCAAGAAGGCTTAACGGTGTAATCCAGCGTCCTGGAAACACCCCCCTCCATGCTACCACCGCACAACTGCATATTACCTCACTATCTAAGCCTAGCTATCCAGGTCGGTTCGGTATGACATTCCTGACTGCACCACCACTGTCAATGATTCAGCCCTGTTGATGCGGACCGTTAATCATGACCAACAACAAACAATCCCTAACTACACCACCACCGTCAATGATTCAGCCCTGTTGATGCGGACCGTTAATCATGACCAACAACAAACAATCCCTAACTACACCACCACCGTCAATGATTCAGCCCTGTTGATGCGGACCGTTAATCATGACCAACAACAATCAATCTGACCTTAGCGAGCTCCCCAGCTAGCATGTTTCCTCCTTATTCACAGCCATTCACTTGCTCGTTCTGCTGCCTGAGACATGTTGCTAACTGCAAGTTTCAGGCTCCGTCCCCGAATGCCCAACTCAGTTAGTAAGGCAATAACGGACTTTGCCACAAAACCACGGCAGCCCACCTCTACAGGCCGCACTCGAGCCCTCCAACCTTTCTGCTCTGCCTCTGCTGCCATTTCAGCAAACCTAGCTTTCTTGCGCTCATAAGCCTCCTCAACTCGATCTTCCCACGGGACTGTGAGTTCGATAAAATAAACTCTCTTCTCTACCTCAGACCACAGTAACAAGTCCGGACGTAGCCGGGTGCTAACTATATATGCTGGGATGACTAGCTGTTCATTCAAGTCAACCCTCATTTCCCAGGCTCCACCTACACTTAGCTGCCCTAACTTGTGCCTGACCTTAATTGGTCTAATCTTTTCTCCCTCACGTACAAATTTGATCGGTCTAGTCTCTTTGCTAGCAACTAGAGAATTTACTTCTAGCCGCTTTTCCTCAACTGCAGCTGCCAAACATTTCAACACCTGGTTGTGACGCCAGGTGTATCGCCCCTGGGAGAGACTGACCTTACACCCTGACAGTATATGCCTCAGTGTACATACACTAGAACAAAAGTGCAGTAGTGGACAGAATGACATGAACATTTGGACACTTATTCAGCGGGTATCTTGCATGTTGTGTTCAGGTGCACTGTCAAATTATTATTATTCTTTTTTTTGCAATTCCAGCATGGGCGGCACAGGGGGCGCTTGCGGGCCACATGGGCGCCAATTGAATAGCCCTGGTGTACAGGGAGATGCCTGCTCTCCTTGTGATTTCTTCCACACCCTTTTGATGGATAACGACACACTGTGATTTTGTCCGTCGTGTGCACAGGTTCACCCAGCCCACCTAGCTCTTTGCTGTCCTCTCTCGTCAATCAATCAGGGGGATCAATGGAAGCCATCATAATCACTCATAAAGGCCTCTGTCATCACCATCCAAAGGTTTTTCATCTGTCTCTGTCAATACCACAGACTGAGGTGAATACACAATGGAACAAATGTCGAAAGGGGATTGAGAGGGTTTATTTATTTAGCAGATAGAGTTGTATCATTCTTGCTGCTGGGCTGCACCGTTAGCTTCCTCCCTATGCATAGCTGCACTGTGAGCTCTTTTATAGAAACGTATTGATCCAGTCTCAGTCTTATATTAGCTCCATTCTATATAAGCCTTCCAATGTCATCCTCTGTCATGCCTTGAGCCCACCATGGCACACCGATCAAACATGTATATATATATATATATATATATATATATATATATATATATATATATATATATATATATATATACATACATATATATATATATATATATACATATACATATACATATATATATATATATACACATATACATACATATATATGTGTGTGTGTGTGTGTGTGTGTGTGTGTGTGTGTGTGTGTGTGTGTGTGTGTGTGTGTGTGTGTGTGTGTGTGTGTGTGTGTGTGTGTGTGTGTGTGTGTGTGTGTGTGTGTGTGTGTGCGTGACTTTCTGTAAAAGAGGTGCTGGATTTGAAACTGCACAACCAGTTGGCTATCCTGTCGACCAGCAGGGAAAGGTTCACTGTGGAGAGAAGAGCTGGCACCTAGCTGCTGCTGTCAGGAAGAAGGTACCAAACCACATCCTTCATACAGAGTATGAGCTGCTGCCATCAGGCAGAAGGTATCAAACCACATCCTTCATACAGAGTATGAGCTGCTGACATCAGGCAGAAGGTACCAAACCACATCCTTCATACAGAGTATGAGCTGCTGACATCAGGCATATATATATATATATATATATATATATATATATATATACACATATACACATATATATATATACACATATATATATACACACAGAGTATTATATATACACATATATATATACACAGAGTATATATATATATATATATATATATATATATATATATACATATATATACATATATATACATATATATACATATAGGGGTCCGTGGCACTTTGCTAGGGGGTCCGCGAAAAGTTTTCAGGGGAAAAAAAGTATATATATATACATACATATATATATATATACTTTTTTTTCCCTGAAAACCTTTCGCGGACCCCCTAGCAAAGTGCCCCGGACCCCCATTTGAGAACCACTGTTCTAGGGCAGCGGTGCAATATTTAACTTTTCATTTCATCATCAAAACTATTTCTTGGGGGGAGGGGTAACATTTATTTTGTACAGGGCATTGTGCAATATTAGATAATACTCTTGGTGTGTGTATGTTTTGTTTATGTACATATATGGATATTGGTATTGAATTGTAGTTTGATTGTACATGCACTTTGTGTGTATGTGTGCTATGACGCCACCTACTGTATGTTCTCTCAAATGCCCAAGACACATTTCTCCAAAGGGAGACAATAAATGCTCATCTAATCTAATGACTCCAGACTCTGTTACATGCCTGTAATTTACCTGTAAAGATAAGCTGTCCCAACTGTGCCAGGCCTGTGAGGAGGAAAGCTCAGGGAATGACACTGATGAGTGGGTAAGAATATTATTTTAATTTCACACCAACTTTCTTCTGTAGGCTTGGGGAGGAGCACAATGTCACTGGGTGAGGGCACTCACATCACAGACATTTGATTGGCAAGTACATTTTCATTCACCTAACCTGCATGTTTTGTTACTTTTGGGGGACATGGGGGCACCTGAATGAAAGTCACTGAATATGGGGTGAGTCTGGGGAGCATGCTGACTCCAACCACCCACAACTCTGATTTGACCTCACAATCTGACACACATTGGCATACAGGTTTATGAAATAACATGGGATTCATCTCCAACATTTACTGTATCTGTTTTGTTTTCCCTTTCAGATTGAGTGCACCACATGGTAACACCAGTCCTGTGCTGGACAACGCTGTACAGAGGGAGACTACGTTATGCACTGAAGTGAATGATATCCGAGTAGTTGTGTGTCTGCCCTGGTATCTGTCAGTTTTCAGTTTTCAGTTCTGGTTAAGAATGTACTTTTCCTCCTCCAACTCGGTGTTGGTGCCTTGATGTTAAGGCCATCACAGAGTGCCAGTCACTCTGTCCTTGTACCAGTGATGTCTTGGGCCTCAGTGTCTAGACTTCAGCGCAGGCTGTGAGGTCTGCATCTGACATTTAAAAACCTTTTCTTAGCATTACATTATGGCCTGTATGTTTGTTAAAGCTCACTGGGCACCCTAAGAGTCAATGGATGCAGGTATAGGGGGAATTTGGAAGATAGCAAAATAGCTAATTTCATTGGCCTTGGGAAGAATTCTGGAATTCAGAACTTTATCTATTAGACAAATATGACACAAAGTGCGTGCCTCATTTCTTTGGTTTACTGAAATTGTCACTGAATACGATTTTATCTTTAAGAGAAAATCGTAAAAACTCCACAGGAAAAAAAAAAAAAAAAAAAAAAATATATATATATATATACTTTTTTTTCCTGTGGAGTTTTTACGATTTTATCTTAAAGATAAAATCGTATTCAGTGACAATTTCAGTAATATATATATATATATATATATATATATATATATATATATATATATATATATACAGTATATATATATATATATATATATTTAGTGTGCTTGGGTACAGCTGATTTCTCTCTCTCTCTCTGTGTGTTTTAATCACATCATGATCATTACAACATGCAGTGAGGTTCAAATGTAATAAATAGCTACATCTCTGACACCTTGTGACAACCAAAGCACAGCAAATAGCACTTCCCTGCCAATTCTGAAACAACAGAGCTATGTTTATAAGGGGTAGCCTACATTAACTTAAACTGATCAAATTTGATGAAGACTGCAGAAACAGCAGCCGAAACATGTCAGGTACAAACATTGCCTAACTGGCCTTTATAGATGAACTATTCTAAAAAAATAAAAATAAAATCAAAGGGGGCAGAAAATTGAACTGAGGGTGCAAAGCCCCCTGGCGCCCCCTCGTGGCGCCGGGCCCGACTACTTGTGTGTGTGATGATGATGACTGTGATCTTTTTTCGGGGTCAAATGTCACCCTTAAGACCCCCTCCTTCTCTTGTACTCTTGCTTTATTATGGATCACACTGCACTTGCGGGTAGAACACGCCATGGAGCAAGTAAATTTTGACAGCTCATAGCGATTTCATTAATCAATTCATCTTAATGACATTGAAATAAATTATGGTTATGTACGTGAACGCTAACATGGCTTCATTGGATCAATATCGCTTTTGTAGGAACAACCATAGACCAAAACCTGTGTATGTGTTTACATAGTGTAGCGATCCTGGGTAGCTAAGGATAAGAGCAAGCACGTGAGCCTAAGCTAAAGGGATTGTCCCTTTAGCTTGATGGTTAACGTGTTGGGCTTGTAAGCTGGAGACCCGGGTTCGCGAACAGGCCTTGCCTGTGCCGTTACATTGGTGTCAGAAGTGGGATGGGATGGCCGCGCGGTCATCGGAAGGCAGGCCGGATGGGATGCGTGAGGGAGCCGAAAGCGTCCGCCAGTTGCTGCACCAAGCTGGTAAGGCAGGGAGTAAGCTAAAGCGCAGGGGCTGCGCTTCCCACAGGAGGAGGTAGTGTAGCGATCCTGGGTCGCTAAGGATAAGAGCAAGCACGTGAGCCTAAGCTAAAGGGATTGTCCCTTTAGCTTGATGGTTAACGTGTTGGGCTTGTAAGCTGGAGACCCGGGTTCGCGAACAGGCCTCGCCTGTGCCGTTACAATACATTGACCTGCAGAGGGAGCAATAAAAGGCTAAATTATATTGGTAGTAAGTAGACTACCCGAAGCCTCGAAGAAGTAACGCAGTCAGAAGCAGAAGGACCAGGTGGAAAATCGTCATGGCCTATGCTGACATGAGACGTGTTGAAGCTGTGTTGGAGCGAAGTAGGCTAGCTACTGTAGCTACAAAAGTCAGTAAATAATTTAGTTGGAAAGTTTGGAAAAGTTGCTGTCACTGTGTGAAAATGTTCACACGTTTAAAACAACGTCATAAAAGCTGCTGGACGCTTAAATCCTGTAGTGCGCCTACACAGAGCAGGTTGGTGACATTTCATTGTTATTTCACATGATGACTTGCACACAGTTTGTGATATTCATGTGAGCAAATGCAAAGCAGCATGGTAGACAGGGTGGAATTCCACCATGGAAGTTTGAAATCCTCATTAGTGTTTTGCTTGCACCTGTGTTTACCCTGCCTTTTTGACACAAAATGGCCCCCGTGAGAAGGGTCTATTGCCTATGAAAAATGTATCCATAGGGCTGGGCAATATCAATATACCTGTATTGATAGCGTGATAGAGATATTGTCATAGATTTCAGATATTGTAATAGTGTGATAAAGGCTGTAAGAACTAGACTGTTATAGTTGTTCTATTATTTGCCTTTACCCACCATGTATTAGTCATAATCCACATTACCGATGATTATTTATCAAAAATTGTCGATTTGTCCATATCGCCCAGCCCTACTAAATCCGGCCCACAGGATGACTTTGCAAAGTGTGAAAATTGCACTGAGAAGTCCTTCAATCCAATTTGATGCAATTGTGATTTGGTAATCTTTTTCATTTTTATTTTTCATTATAATATGACAATCCACTATACAGTAGACTAATTAAGGGCAGTTTATAGTACAGCGATTTATGATCACCTGATGGACATCGCTACCAAGTCACCAGCATTCCATCATCGCTCAAATTTGATTTTGGACGCCGTCGCCCATAAAAAGTATAAACATGAGGGTGATTATAGTCCTCCGACCTAGACCATTTGATCGATGACCACCCAACCTTTTCTGTGGCAACTATGGACCAAGCTCTTTACAAAACAAAGGTTTTTCACCTCTACTGTCATTTTGGTTTTTTAAATTAAGAGAGAGCATGGCCTGTCAGCTAAATTGTCTTAACTTCATGACCGCTTTTTCAATCATCTCGAAACTATGTGAACATGTTCAGATATCATCAATGAGCATGTGTGCAAAGCTGTTTTAAGATCGTATGGGGCACCACAAACGCCCAAAAATTATATATTTGGACCATAGCTCCTGCATCAAGCTTGTCTGGGAAGCTGAGCAGGTTTGGCTTAGCCTGAACTCACATTTAATTGCGTTCTACCAGAAAATGAAATGTGAGTTCACGTGACCGGCTGGTTTACCAGGCTAGGTTTGGCTTCGTGGTTAGTCTTTGAACCCCCTTTCATGGCCGCTTGCGGCTATATTTTCATAATTGAGAGACAGGATTGATAGATCTTGTCATAGTGATTTAGGGGCAGCAATCAGCAGCAAGCTACAGCTGACAGTCTTTCGTACCCCTCAATAATTTTCCCATTATCATTATGAAGTAATGGCAACATGTTTAGGTAGTTTCCCTTAATGTAAAAATGTGTGTATTTCATTTGTACCTCCAGACTTCACTCCTGTCCCTGTGAAGAGTGAATATGAGGAAAATAAACCTCAGTCCTCACAGCTTCATCAAAGCCAAACTGAGGAGAACAGAGAGTCAGCACCTCTAGACCCAGACCCCCCACACATTAAAGAGGAACTGCGGACCAGTCAGGAGGGAGAGCAGCTTCAGGAGGACCCAGAGCCCCCACACATAAAGAGGAACAGGAGGGACTCTGGACCAGTCAGGAGGGAGAGCAGCTTCAGGAGGACCCAGAGCCCCCACACATAAAGAGGAACAGGAGGGACTCTGGACCAGTCAGGAGGGAGAGCAGCTTCAGGAGGACCCAGAGCCCCCACACATAAAGAGGAGCAGGAGGGACTCTGGACCAGTCAGGAGGGAGAGCAGCTTCAGGAGGACCCAGAACCCCACAGCATTAAAGAGGAACAGGAGGGACTCTGGACCAGTCAGGAGGGAGATCAGCTTCAGGAGGACCCAGAGCCCCCACACATTAAAGAGGAAGAGGAGGAACTCCGAGTCCGGACCAGTCAGGAGGGAGAGCAGCTTCCAGGACTGGAGGAGGTTGATATCACCAAGTTCCAATTCACCCATGTTCCTGTGAAGAGTGAAGATGAGGAAAATAAACCTAAGTCCTCACTGCTTCATCAAAGCCAAACTGAGGACAAGAGAGAGTCGAGAGCCTCTAGCCAGCAGCTCAACTGAACAGATGAAAACAGAAGCTGATGGAGAGGACTGTGGAGTATCAGAACCAGCCATTAACTTAGATCCAGGTAATGATTTACAACCAACTAGTCATCATGGCAAGACTGAAACGGAAGACAGTGATGGTTGGAAGGAGACTAGTGAACTTCAGTCAGGTGGTAAAAGATTTGATCGCAGGCGAACTCTGTTGAGACACATGAGAGTCCACACAGGTGAGAAACCATCTAACCACACCCTCCACATCACGCTGTAGCTGATTCTGTTAAATGGGCATATATCGTGTCATATCAATCACAGACCCCTGAATTGAATCAAAATAATATTGTGGCAGACTTTGCGATATCAGCAAATATCATATCTTTGTCCAAAGAATCTATGGTCCAATCACAATTCTTATTTGACCCCTACCCCTTATTTTTTGAGTGCCCCTCGCATTTCCCCCTTGCCCTTCAAAACGGAGCCACAAGGGGTAGGGGTTGAAAACAGTCGCCTAGGAAATGGGACACCACTCATTACGTCATCACATTGCCAACCTGTGATAATGAAGCTATTTCTGGTTCAAACATTGATTGAAGTCTGCAGATTCTCATAGATACACTATTTTGTCATCATATTGCATATTACCAGAAATTAATCAATTAAATTATTGATAACTTATTCATATTTAAATTATACTATTTTATTACTTGACTGGTTTGCTCAGAAGTCACTGGAAACCATGATTATAACATTATAATAGGCTAGAGCCTACTATAGGATAGTATAGCCCAGTGGTTCGCGACCCAAATTTCAGATTTTTTTTTAAACCACTCAAATTTATTGCACAAAAAATAGCGCATTAATTTAATACACAATGCCTTCATGCACTGTCAAATGAACAAAAAAGTGCAACAGAAGTGCAACTAGGGCTAAAAACCAATTGAAATAAGGCAGACTTGAATTACAGGCCTATATGTTTTTAAATTTAAACAAGTCAAACTGGTCATGCTCAGAAAGTCTTATTTGAACTGTATGAAATATGAAATAAAAGGCAGACTTATCTTGAATTACATGCCTATATGTTTTTAAACAAGTTAATAATAATAATAATAATAAAACAAGTTAACCTGGTCATGCTAATCCAGTTTCAATAGTCTGAATTTAACTAATATTAAATAAAAAGGCAGACTTTTCTTGAATCACAGGCAGGCTATATGCTTTTTAGTTAAACTGGTCATAACTTTTAATTAAACTGGGGCCATGCTAATCCAGTTTCAATCATCTGAATTGAACTAAAATTAAATATGAAATGAAAAGGCAGACTTCTCTTGAATTACAGGCAGAGCATATGCTTCAGCTTGTTAAACAAGTAAAACTGGTCAGGCTAATCCAGTTTCAATAATCTGAATTGAACTCAAATGAAATATGAAAAAAAAAAAAAAAAAAAAAAAAAAATTGGTCAATGTCCGCGACCCAATCAAAACGGCCCCGCGACCCACCTTTGGGTCGCGACCCACCAGTTGAGAAACGCTGGTATAGCCTATTCAAATTTATGTTGATATTGTATATAATATTCTGGTTTTTTACATTTTATTCTTGCGATTGGGTTGCTTCATAATCAGGAGAACTATCCCATGTGGTTTTCACTGGGTCAGGTGTCGAATCTTTTTTTTATTGCTCCATCCATAGTCACGTTTCAGTGTTAAATGCTTTTTACACGGACCTGCTTGCAGAATGCAGATGTTGGCTGGCTGCTTCTGCGACTGTTCCCAGCTTGGAAGCGGGCGCCCATACCGTCTATGTTAAAATAGTCGCAAAATAGCTAACCAAAACTTACAAACCTGGAAAAGTTAATGGAATTAGTAAAAAAAATTATGAAAGCTTTTGAAAAGTGAATGAAATTTAATTGTGTTGTCTGTAATGAAATTAATTCAGCTATGTTATACTGTAGTAATATATCTTCCATGGATGATGTTCCACGTGACGTTTTGGTGTTGGAATAGTAACATGCCATGCGTCGATGTGTGACTATGTCCTTGTTGCTTTTGAGTTTTGCAAGCTACAATGTTTTGTTGTTGTTGTTGTCTTTGTAGATAATATGGCTACCGCTCCATCACGACGACTGGACAGCAAGACCTGGGATACAGATACAGGCAGAAAGCCACAAAGAGAGGAGGAGACTTCTAGTTCTCTAAATGGAGTGACAAAGGCAGTGGTCGTCTTGCGCAGACTATCTGAGCAGACCATACGTAGAGCTCCTCATCCACCAATGCCTCAGCTGGGCAGCAGTGAAGAAGATGATGACCCGAGCATCTGTGACTCTGACACACAGAGGGAACCTAAAGATGACTTTGATCGCTTGAGCTTAAGCTCAGAGACTAAGTCAATCAAGGCGAGAGGAACGCATGGAAAAGCTAAAAAGCTCAGCACAGTTGATGCAACCAAAACATCCAAACCACGAGCAAACCGTGACGCCAAAAGGAAGGCCAACAACAGCACAAGTACACCGCAAGGAGACGGGAATGTTGCAAAGAAAAGAGCAGCAAAACAGACAACTGCCACAGTGCAAAAGCCAAACAAAGGTAACCTTCCAGCTCTTTCAGTTTTTTGAGTGGTACATTCCACTACTGTTTGTATGAAAATAACTGACAATTAGAGAATGAAAAAGTTTGCTGTTAAATTTTTATACAATAATCAACTATATAAAACGGAGCTCCAAACTGCTGTCGGACTCGGAATCCTGGCCAGTGATTGGTGGGTTTGGAATCCTGAATCCAAAGTAGTGTCTTATAATAATAGCGATCAGGCACGCCCACCCAACCTGACTCTGTTGACCTTTGAAAATGAACCACACTCTTATTGGTGCTACGACCTGTCAGTCATTCATATGCCCCCCCCCCCCCCCCCCCCCCCTCAAAACACCAGCGAGGGCTGTGAAGTGGCACAGACTCATTTATGTAGTATGCGGAGCGCAGCGATTCAACATAATATTTGAGTCTGGGGAGAGACTAGTTCGAGTGCAACCTTTTGGCCCCGGCACAGACAATGTGAGGCGACGCAACAGTTGGCCTTTGTTGTCGCTAGTTCTTTGCCCGTCGGCCCAGTGTGAGGTCTGGCCCTCGAAAAACCATGGAAACGTTTAGGAATTTTGTCTGCGGAATCATGGGGGAACCCTGTAATATTTCTGTCAACTTAAATTTTTACACCACTACATTTCCTAACTAAAATGTATACTTTTACGCCATTACATTTCCCCTAAGCATCTTTGTTATGCATTACTACAAAATAAAATCGTAGGAAATTTGGTAGCCTGCAAGCAAGCACGTTTGGCGAATCAGTGCTCCTAGCTTGCAAGTTGCGATACTGTTGGTGGCGGTAATGCACCATAATGTTGTTTGCCAACCGCTATAAAACTCAAGAAGAAGATTTCCACTTGAGCAGCGTGTCAGATGGGCATGTACATGAGTAGAATCGATGATGACTGTTTTCTTTTAATGTATATTAACAGCATTTACTTGTACTTTTTTTGGGGGGGTAGGGGCGTCGTCATGTTTGCCTTTATTGGATAGGACAGTAGATAGACAGGAAAGGTGGGGAGAGAGAGGGAATGACGTGGCAAAGGACCATGGGTCGGATTCGAACCCGGGTCGGTCACGCGAAGGACGAAGGCTAATGCTGCGTTCACGTGCTCCTCGGAAGCTCCTACTTACCCGTTCTAGAGTCATAATTACGACACGACACCATTCAAGTGCTCTTGGTCGGAAAGAGCAGCAAACATGGCCGCCAGAAGTAAGGTTGTTTTCTCGTGGCTGGTGTTTTCTTACCAAAAGCATGCAAGTAGTGGGTCATTATGGTATAGCTTAGCTACATAGGCCATAATGTGTAACTGTCACAGGGCAGAGAACTCCCTATTGTTTTGATTTATTTATTTTGGTTTATTTCTATTAGATGTGTCCTTATTATTAATTTAGATGTGGCATTTATATTGCATATTTGTTTTGCCTTAATACATTGTGTTTTAATTTGCATGTTTCAACTTGGTTTGTATTTGGAGTGTTTTTGGGAGTTTCTGCCTGGACTTGATTGCTGAAACTACAGACACCTGGGGCAGGGGAATGGACACGGGGGAGCCAATGGGCGAGCAGAGCGGGGCAGCATTTCCCCTTTATTAGGAAAATGCAAAGGACTGGAGGGGAGAGCGAGCCACAGCAGACAGAGCCAGCCAGCAGCCGACCGAGACAGCCACGTCCCCGCCAACAGCCGACCGAGACAGCCACGTCCCGCCACTGTGACCCAGGACCCCGGCTGAGGAGGAGCAAGCAGCCGACACACTATAACCCAGGCCGGATTGCCATTCTGGACGAGGCTGGAGCCTGGTCCAGGGCAGTGTGAGTAGCTCACGATTGTTATAGTGATTGTCGGTCTAGCCGGGAGTTCCTGAAATAGAACAACAGTTACGTTAATTTGCAAGCACAGTATTATAGTGCTACTGCTGTAGGACCGCGACAACACGTACTCGCCAGCCTTTTGTCTTATAGACGCCACCTCCGAGGGAGTGGACGGCGGAGCCGAGACAGGACGGAGCGGAGCCAGAGCGCAGTGGGAAGGACTGCCTGAACGTTGGTGCGGCGCTGTTGGGCGGCTGACTGGGACCATCGAACACACGGGACTCTATCTGGACTTTTTAGTTGTACATTTTTATTCCATTTTTATTCCCTGTATTTTAGTTGGCTTTTAAAGCCCCTAACCCCATTTTTACCCCTTGTTTGAAATGCCCAGGTTTTAACACCTATTTATATTGTAGAAAATAAAAGGCATTTGTTTTGGGTACAGCTGTTTCCGTCTCTGTCCTTGGGTCTAGTTACACTGCTCTCCCTTGTATACAAAGAACCTACCTGGTACATTTGGGTCCACCTTTTATAGAGTTCCTAGGCTCTATTCAAACAAACCTATGTGGCGTTGTCAGGCAAGCACCACTAAAGTCAAGCCATTACATAACTACTAAAATAAATGATAGCCATGAACAGAATAACGATATACTATATAACTTTTTACAGTCAATTGGCGACACAGACTCCATACTTTCCGCCATTGTTGTAGTCCCGAATCCTCACGCAACGTCACAACTCGGAAACTCGGGTATCATCGAAATTTCCCAAATTCCCACTCGTAAATATGACATTTTAAGGCCGTTCATGTGCTCGCAACTCGTAAACACGATATGTCCGAGGAGCACATGAACGCAGCAAATGCTTTAGTGGTAAACACTCCTATAAGGTGAGCCACTGGGACACAGGGCCGATTTTACCAACGGGCTTACCCGGGCTGAAGCCCGGGGCCCGGGACATCAAGGGGCCCAAATTTTTTTTTTTTTTTTTTTTTT
Source organism: Poromitra crassiceps (assembly GCF_964638095.1). Classification (NCBI taxonomy): domain Eukaryota; kingdom Metazoa; phylum Chordata; class Actinopteri; order Beryciformes; family Melamphaidae; genus Poromitra; species Poromitra crassiceps. Next base: position 71,626,578 of record NC_139624.1, read on the forward strand.
TTTTTTTGGGGTGGACCCTTGATGGGTTTTTTTTGGGCCCCCTGTCCAGGGTCTTCGCAAAAAATGTTTTTTTACTGACGCCATTCAAATTTTTTTGCAGAGTAATAACATCCACTGTGAGAGGGTGTCCACCCGCTATGCCGACCACTCGCAATGCCGACCTTAGGTTTAGGCGTGGGGGGTGGGAGAGGTTAGGTTTTGGGTTAGGGTCTGGGGGAGGTTAGGTTTAGGCGTGGGGGTGGGAGAGGTTAGGTTTTGGGTTAGGGACTGGGGGAGGTTAGGTTTAGGCATGGGGGCTGGGAGAGGGGAGGTCGGAACAGCGAGAGGTCGGAACAACGACATGGAACCCTATGAGAGGGCTCCCGAATTTATCGTGCTTAGGGCCTAGGGCTTAGAAAAGGAGAAGATACTGAATAATGACATCACAACAGTATAATCCTAATGTTGATTTAACTCATTCACCGCCAAAGACGTCTTTGACGTGTTATCAGGAATAGCCCTCCCCGCCAATGACGTGTTTGACGTGTTTTTGTTTTTATTAGTGCAGCGCGTAGTTCAAAGACTTCCCCAGCCTGTGACATGGTATCAGGTCCCTGCCCTCAAAGTCAAGCCGACAACACGTGAACAAACACATACCGCAGCTGTTGTTTTGAAATGAGCAGGAGTTCTTTAAATACGGCTAAAAAAGGTTAAAAAAAAACACACAAAAAAATTTCCGCCGCCGCCCGTTGGGCCGAAGCCCCCCCTTCCGCTTAAGGGGGGGGCCCTGCAGAGATGAATAGCCCAGGGGCCCATGAAGTGTAAAATCGGCCCTGCTGGGACACCCCATTTACTTGTACTTTTACTTTAAATACTTAGGTACATTTAATATCAGAAAAATACTTTTGGTACTTAAGTACAGTAAATATCCGATACTTTAAAGAGTGTTATGCAACATTTGATCATATGACTCATTTGATCATAATATGACTTGTCTAGTTCATTTGCATTTCACCTCAGACAAGACAGGACACTGCTTTCAAGTCTGACATTTACATAGATTTGCTAGAAAGATTAACACTGTGTCACTAGGTTGACTCTACAGTAGTAAGCATTTTCAATGTTTTGATTAATCAAAACAACCACAATCCATGTCAGAAACACAACAGAATACAGTATGCTGTGAGCCTGTTAGAATTCAAAATCCTTAGTACCAACACTTACCTATCCTGTACTGTACTGTACTGTACTGTACTGTATAGTCAACCTAGTGACATCATCTAGCAGTGCCCTTGGTGGCGAAAAGCTGAAACATCCTAACAGTCACTAACAGCATTTGAAACATGTTTCAGTATTCGTTTTCAAGGAGCTGTCCATCAGCACCACACAGAAATCAGACACTAAAACCAAAGTGAGGGGCTGTCTGCAATTAACAAATAATTTGTTGCTAATTAAATAACGGCATCATGGAGAAATGCATTTTCATAGCCTAATCTGGCGGGTACAAGTCAAGTCAAGTCAAGTCAAGTCAAGTCAAGTCAAGTTTATTTGTATAGCAGATTTCATACACAGAGGCAATTCAAAGTGCTTCACATAAAATGGTTGACAGGAAAATAAAAGAATAAAAGAAGAGAATAAAATGGACATTTAAAAGCATCACAACAAAACTAAAAAAAAAGAGTATAAAAAGTGCATTAAGCAACAGGCGCAGCAGTTGCAAAAAGAGCTAAAAACTTATAAAGGACTCATTGGGTTTGCATAATAGCTGTCAGCAGTTAAAAGCGACGGTAAACATAAAAGTCTTTAGTCTATTTTTAATAGTAAGTAAGGTTGGGGCAGATCTGAGGTCTTCAGGCAATTTGTTCCAGCTAGCTGAAGCATAGTGGGTAAATGTGGCCTTCCCATGATTTGATTTGATCCTAGGGACAGTTAATAAGCTGGACCCTGCTGACCTAAGAGTTCTAGAGGGTTCGTAGCGTGGGAGCAATTCAGCTATGTATTTTGGGCCTAGGCCATTAAGTGATTTATAGACTAATAACAGTATTTTAAAATATATTCTATGACACACTGGCAACCAGTGTAAGGACTTAAGAACTGGAGTGATATGATCAGCTTTCTTAGTCTTCGTTAGAACTCTAGCAGCAGCATTCTGAATGAGCTGAAGTTGCCTAAGTTCTTTTTTGGAGAGACCAGAGAAAAGGCTATTGCAGTAGTCTAGTAATAAAAATAGAGTCCGCACACTGGCAGCTGCTCCCAAATATTTATTTGACCACAAAAAAGGTGACGTTTCAGGCAAAGCCCTTCCTCAGACATGAATGTAGTGTAGGGACACACCCCTTAAGTACCCTCGCAGGGGTCACCTGACACATCATGTGATACATATAATTAAACATACAGTGCACTTGTTCACATAATCAAATGGCAACTGGCAATATCAAAACGTAATTGTCTCAAAGGACAAGTAATAATGGAAGTTTTCAGAACAACTTGAATATCACATAAACTAGGGTTATCAGGTGTAAACCGTCATAATGAAATGTAATATTTAAGAAGAAAGTGTGATGTGAACTATTACAAGGTGGTCTCTACTACTTTGAAATTGTGGTAGTAGTAAAAACGTATATGAAGATACCACAGCTGTGAAGAAAATGACACAGGACAGAGATACTAGACAGAGCAATATTCTTTACAATGTGGACATAATGAGATTAGCACACACAAAAGCACACCTACAAGCACACCTGCAAAAGGACTACAAATGACTACAAAAATGGCCGCAAGTCAAAATCTTCGTTCAGCCCATTTGGGGCTCGAGTGTCCAGGGTGAAAATCCAAAAGGCCTCTCTTTAAGTAGTAGAGAGTTGATGCCACCTGTGCCATTTTCACGTCTAGATCTAAAAGCCGGCTCCTATCTGAGTCTTCACTTCACGTGAAGACTCAGATAGGAGCCGGCTTTTAGATCCGATAGATTCCGATGCAAAACATCCTCTTCTTTTAATGACACCTAGTTGTTGCATCCAAATTGTTGCATAAAATCCACTTTTCTGTCTTTCAAAAACCGAAAAGCATTTATTTGGAGCACCTCGAGCAACCCGGAAGTCGTTGTTCCGGGTTGCTTCAGATCAGAGAAGAAGAAGAAGCGGTCTTAATGAGCCATATGCTCAGTTAGTGGGACAGGTTAGCCAAACATTCCATAGCCATTGGGGCATGTTGCTAAAAAAGCATAATGGTACACTTAGATAAATCTCTTATTTAAAGATAAGGCAGTTAAGAAATAAGTGGCAATACAAAGTTTATTACAACAAGAGAACAGAAGAACTGAACTAGAAGATACAACAACAAATCTGTGCTTTTCAGTATGAAAGTGACACTGAGGAAAAATAATTTGAAGAAAGACCCCCCAAAAATGAGGTTGAGGAAAACAGTCAACTGAGAGTCTAATGTCCCCTTTGTAATCTAGGCCAGGTTTGAAAAGAATTAGAGTGATGGTCTTTGAGCTGGACCTGGTTTTATGTGGTCTAGATGCTCAAAATCAGCTGAAAACGGCAATTATAGCACTTTCACAAATCAGCAATATGTTTCACAAATCAGCCACTGTGCCAGAATGAGAGTCTAATGTCCCCTTTGTAATCTAGGCCAGGTTTGAAAAGAATTAGAGTGATGGTCTTTGAGCTGGACCTGGTTTTATGCGGTCTAGATGCTCAAAATCAGCTGAAAACCGCAATTATAGCACTTTCACAAATCAGCAATATGTTTCACAAATCAGCCACTGTGCCATAATGAGAGTCTAATGTCCCCTTGTAATCTAGGCCAGGTTTTAAAATAATTAGAGTGATGGGCTTTGAGCTGGACCTGGTTTTATGCGGTCTAGATGCTCGAAATCAGCTGAAAACTGCAATTATAGCATTTTCACAAATCAGCAATAGGTTTCACAAATCTGAGAGTGGACCATAATGAGAGTCTAATGTCCCCTTTGTAATCTAGGCCAGGTTTGAAAAGAATTAGAGTGATGGTCTTTGAGCTGGACCTGCTTTTATGCGGTCTAGATGGGCAAAAGCTGTGAAATCAACTCTTTTTCCCAGCTGTTTACACCAATAGGAGAACCTTTTTGAGGTCAATAAGAATTGCATACAACATTAAAAACGAATAAAATGCAGGACTCATTCTATAATGTATTCTCATTACATATCCCCCCTATATACCTCTGTTTTCCAGTTCATGAACTAGCTTGAAAATGGTTGAACGACGCCATCTAGAGGTGTTATTCCACTTTTTAAGGTGGACTGCAAAATTCCAATCGGGAGCTGCGAATCGGATGCTAACTTCAGCGTCGTCCTGTTTTCCCAATTTGAACATTTCTAATGGTGTTCATGTTACTGTAAGTATTAATTTATACATCACTGAATAGTTTAGGCTTAGTTAATGGTGAGGGTTAGGGTTAGTTCATGGTTAGAGTTAGTTAGTTAATAAACATTAACTAAGGGTTATGCTTATTAAGCTTTAACCCGTTATTTTAGTGACCTGTTTGGCTTGATTGCCATGCACCGGCTGAAGAACAAAACAAGTCTGTATTTGGTATGAAAAAAATTCCCATGTGAACCTGAACCAGCACAATAAATGCTAAACCAGCGCGCCTCAGCATTTTCAAAAGGGCAGATTGCTACAAAGCTTTCCTTCATATTTGAATGTTTCCCACAATCATTGCCAAGAATGATTGCTGTATTTTGTTCCACTATTGCTTTGCTTATGTGTTATACGGCGATAGTAAAAACTGTTATTTTATTACTTGTCGTGCAGGCGGGCAGAAATCAAGCCTATTTAAAACATCCATATTGTTTTGCAATATTTACAGCCCTGCTATGCAAAAATTGATTAGAGCATTTCCTCTTAATCTGGCCAGTAGCAGCAGCACATTGTTCATGATTAGAGAAGACAAGTCAGCCCTGGAATACAGTTTAGGAAAAGCAACCTAGAAAGCAAACTAGAAATAGTAGAATAGGCTGTCATGTTGACATTGCATGTGGTTATTTTGTAGGGAAATTATGTTCTGCTCTCAAAATTGAGCACAGGGTTTTCAGTAGATAAATACAACACTACCCTCTAGAGTCTACTCTGTATAGTGCACAATCTAACACAATGAAGCCAGAATCTGCAGTTTGGTTGTAGTTCTAGGAATAACCAAGAGATGGCGCTTTGTCCTCAGGATTCTGATCTTGACAGAAGCAGAAGGCTGATCTGTTTTTTTTTGGTGCAGACTAGTTGATAAAAAAGGGGTTTGATGACAAATAACAGCAATAAAAGAGACTGGAAAGAGATAGCTGTTAACTGTAACTTCAATGATATTTTAAACTATTTATTTGCATGTTTTGCAGTTACCGCAAGATTGCACCTAAAGATGTCAAGAATTGAATTATTCCAACTGGTGACTAAATACAATCAGTAATTAATTGAATTCTTTCTGCAAGTTGTTTCCTCCTTCATTTAGCCTAATATAAGTGATACAAATGCTATGTTTTTCCGTTCACTGCCAACTAAAGCTTAAATTGGCTGTAAAATCTTGAATTGTTAAGACATTTTTGTTACTTTACCACTATATAGAATGAAACAGCCAATAGTATACTGTATGATTTTGCGTTTGGTTTTAAATTTGTATTTTTACATTCTATTTAGCGTGTTTTTGTTGTTCAGCTGCACACACTGGATCTAGTCCAAGTGCCTATATATGCGACAGATATTGTGTCAGTGAGATCTCCTGCATGTCAGTTTTGCTGTGAGTGATGACTATGAGTGATGACATCATCATCTTCATCATCATCATCATCATCATCTCTGCAGCCTGCTCTGACACTCCCCGTGGCCTTGGGTCCCGCGCCGACCTCCGTCTCCCCCTGCCCCCATCCCACGCTCTTCCTGTCAACCATCCCAACTTTATTGACATGAACAGGAATCGCTAATGAAACGCCGTCTGCTTCTCAGCTCCCCGTGTCTGCCTGTCAAGCTATTCAAGGAAGTCGTGCACATACACAAATGTACACAGACTATTGTGTGTTCACAAATATACCCCCCCCCCCCACACACACACACACACACACACACACACACACACACACACAGGAGCCTTTTCCTGCACATAGCCTTGGCCATCCATGTAACATACGGGAACATACTGTACTTGAGAGATATTGAAGTCACGTGTGTGTTTCTGTAACTGGAAGCCATGAGGTGCTGCTATAGCAATTTTGTGATTCCTGACAAGATGTGATACGGACCTCCTAAGGCTGTTGGCTGTGGCTCTTCACTTTAGGACCTCCTAAGGCTGTTGGCTGTGGCTCTTCACTTTAGGACCTCCTAAGGCTGTTGGCTGCGGCTCTTCACTTTAGGAGCCCTTCACTCTTTGCTGTTTTTTGCATCACCTGCTGCAAATGGGAGAAGCTAAACGGGTCCAGTCATGTCCCACTGTCGCATGGCTTCATCAGCTAATGGCTTTACAGCAGCACTCAGAGATATAAGAGGACTCTATGCCCTGAACTATAACCCTCTGTGGTACTGTTTTACCACTTTCTCTTTACAGGACACAGCCATCCTTTTCAATTAGACCTGCTCTTTGTGCTACTTTGAAGGGTGAGCATTGCTCGTGTTTTGGACACTCTTTTAGTTTCCCTGCTGGTCTGTTAGTCGGGACTACTCTCCAAATTAGTTCAGCCATTCAGAGGGGGGCAGGTCAACCGGGATCTTTGCCACCCCAACAGCCACTGATACATATGAATAAGGCAAGCAGGTCAGGACAGAAGGGTGGTGTAGTAATTGTGTTAAAAAAAAAGTGCAAGGGCCCCAAAATAAAGACCCCCAGAATACGCCTGTGGAGGGCCCCTCACTGTGCAGAGCAATCCGAGCAGATTGGGCCCCATGCTTATGCTAAAGTCTTAACCCCCGCACCCCCTGCCACCACCTCCAAGAGCCGGATGGGCAGCTCAGGTCGCCCAATCGGTGGGCTTACACCGGTTGCTCCATGACAAAGGCCTTCTCAATGTCCTTTTCCTAATAAATCATGAGGACATTAACAAATATGTGCCCATGCTAAGAAAAGAGCACAGCAACCCCGTTCCTTAACGCTGATAACATACAGCTTTGATTAGCAAAGACAACCACACGGTGACGGCCAAGAATTCCCCCCTGCTGAGCTGATCACTGGAAAAGGCTTAACTGAGATATCTTTATTCTATCTGATAACAGCATAATAGCTTACTGTAATCTTGCGAATTTCCATATGAGGAAAACCTGAAAGGTTCATTAGAAAATCATCTTAATGTCAAAAGGATGGTGGAAGTTGCAGTATAGCACTCTGCAAATAGTTGAACTTAAAATAACAAATATTAGGTATTTTTTGTTAAATTCGTAGGCAAGATGCAGCAAAATTAGAATGAGTTTACTGTGGGAAATTGACTAGAAATGTCTTACTTTATCATCATCAGTCAATTACAGACAGTCAATAGCCATAATTAAATCAAGTGTAAATGAGTGACTCAGACATACATTAGTTTGAGATGATTATTGCTGTTTTAGTCATATTTTTAATTATGTATTATTAAGCGTGTTTGTTGCGAATGCTCCATTAAAAAAAATAAAAATAAAGTAAATACAAAATATATCATTAAATAGTTGAGCTGAGGTCATTTAGAACCATTTCCACAGCAACACAGCTTCCCTTTGGACCAAAGAAACACATAATTGTACTTAATATACCAGAAACACATATGCAAAGTGTCAGTCATTTGGATCCATTAAAAAGGAGCGAAGTAAAAATACAATACATGCTAAGAACATTTTAGTCGTTTAATAAGATGACTAGGTAGATGAAGGTGGGGGACTGGGATGCTATGAGTTGGAAAAAGGTGCTAAGATGCTATGAGTTGCATTAGGCTACTCTGCATTTCTGTGTTTCCAGAGGCTCAGAAGAAACCCTACGTTGACTGTAAACAGGAGGCTGTTTCAAGCCATCCTCAATTGCTCAACATATGGAAATGGTTAATACCTTGAGGGTTTTGTCCTGGTCTGAGAGCATCCACACGGCCCTCTGTTAAAGGGGGGGACTGCCAAACATTTCATATTCATGGGCCACACAATCACCTCCATATGAATGGCATAATTGCTCTTGAGAGGCTTAAGCTGAAGTATGCCCGGGTGTTTCAGGCCCTCGGGCTGAGATGATCACCAGTGGATCTGCTCTAACAAGGAAGCAACCGTTGACTACTCCCTTTTTGTTTAGAAAAGGAAGCGACTTTGTTTAATTCCCCTCAGTTTATTATATAGACTATGCAACTTTTTAGGCCCCTTCAAATGTAAACAAACCTCATTATTTTTTTTACATCTGAAAGTCATATTTTTGAAGACTTCCAGATGGACAATGTGCTCTTTTAATTGTTATTATTGCACCATAACTCAAAACACTATAGCCTGTTTTGCCAATGTTTACAAACAATACAATTGTAATTAAACAAACTGTTTATGGCTTTCAAGTACATCTAAAACGAATTTCTAGCTCTTACAAATTGATATGACTTGTATCATCAAGCGCTCTGGTCAGAGCTAAAAGATACAACATGTAAAAAGAAGAAGAATACAACGTTTGTTTACATTTGAAGGGCCCTAAAAAGTGGCATAGTATACCTTTAATAAACATAAAAGAATCTCCCCATAAATCTAGGCTGCAGAACTTTGAAATAAAAAAAGAGGCTGTCATTGATTTCCTGCTTAAACTAATGCAGCTGTGTCATCCCCTCCCCCACAGACAGACTTTTTGAGAAGGAGAATCATTGTAAAAGTCCATCGCTTTATGAAATGTAATATTAAATGTCATATGTTCAATATATCACTGAGCTGTAGCCTAGACTGAAACATACCTGCTTTGGCTGATGTATTGTTTAATGGAACAGTCATAGCAGCAGTGACAGACAGGAATCAGCTGCTGATCATGAAATATGAAAGCATGCATGCTTATCCAACGGGAAGCATTGATCATTGCATTTCCTCTGAATAGAACAGGCCCATTTTGGTGAATCTAAAGGGAAATCCCTCTCCCATTCTCGCCATCCAGCCTGACACACAACTTCCCTGGTTGAGTGTTTGTGCCTTCTTAACCCCTGAAGAGGATCCTTCTCCGCAGCTCATCCCACTAATGACCTTCTAGCCATACTGTAAATGGGCCACTCCTGGTAATCAGCCTAAGCTGGGAGCATGGCTGCATCGAAGGGATGGATGGAGGGAGGAACGGTACCGTTAGACGAAGGAGATAGCTGCATATCAATAGGCAGCTTGGTGCGCTGGGCTAAGCCCTAGTTTAACAGCCTGTCTAATTCCTAGTCTTTAACTCCTGATGACTTTATCCCTAACACATGCTGTGGCTCAAGATGATTCCCCCGATCCAATGGCTGATGGATCCTCCTTCTTCGGTGGATTTCAGGTCATTGTACAGAGTTTCTTCTTCTTCTTCAGTGGATTTCAGGTCATTGTACAGAGTTTCTTCTTCTTCTTCAGTGGATTTCAGGTCATTGTACAGAGTTTGGAAGCTCAGTACGACAGTACGGCCACTACTGTACAGATGTAGCAGTACAACAACAGCCACTTTTTCACCCATTCCAAAGAGACATTGTTTAAAGGAGCAGTTCAAACTCAGCAATAGAGAGCCGCAGTAACGAGTCCGGAAATCATCGATGCTAACAGCCCTGGTTCTTCACAGTTTTCGCCTATGGGAGTTTTGAATGGGTTTTTGGCGCGATGCTTCTAATAATCTCTCTGGGCAATGCTGGCTTAATCAAATGCGAACCAGTGTTTAGTAATATCATCTTCACACACGAGGACCACTTTTACGAGTTTTGAAGCTTTTACGTGCCGTTAAAAGGGCGGCTAGCTAGCAAACGGCTAAATGAGACTACACTTTTGAGTCGATGGGGATATATACGTCAATAACGTCACCATTTCAAAGGACGAACACGGAAATTCTCTTTCCCTCACCTGGTTCAGCCCGGGGTAATCAGTGCACACATCCAACATGAGTGCTGACGTGACGTGAAAGCCTATGCGACAGTGTGTAGTTCTGGATTAGCTTAGCTCGAGCATTTTACTTCTAGGGCTCGCATTTACGCTACAAAACTCATGAAAGTGGTCCTCATGTGTGAAGATTATCCGACAGAACTCTGGTTCGCGTTTGATTAATCTTGTGTTGCCCAGAGACCGTATTTGAAGCATCGCGGCAAAAACCCATTCAAAAATCCCATAGACAGAAACAGTGAAGAACCAGGAAGTTCGGGACTTCCGCATTCTGCCTACAAAAATACGTCATCCCTGCGGCTCTCTATAGCGAGCACACGTAAGTCCAACGTTCAACTTAGGTGCAAGGCCACAACGCTGATGAAGGCTTTGTACTGAAACACGTCCGTTGTGTTTGCTGTCGGTCCCAGATGCATATTAAATATCGAAAGGACATTCTAGAGTGCTGGCCTTGCTTCCTTTACTAAAGGAACAATTCACCCAAAAATGAAAATTCTGTAGTCACCCTCGTGCCAGTTGAAGTCAATGGTGAGTTTTCTCTCGAGTTGTGCTGGCCACCTCCCTGTGTGGTATATGAACAAACTTCACCTGTTTCAACTGATGAGGGTGAGTTAGATGATGACAGAATGCTTCTCTTATCTTTTTTGCAGTTGTGTTGCTAACAGGACAATCAAATCACACATTCTAAATAATATGACTATAGCCTGTGTGTGCTTTTGGATACATTTCATTTTTATAGAATGTTTTTATTTCCCATTTTCTCTGGTTAGTTTCTCTGTGCAGTGTTCTGGATGTAGTGGCCATGCACCTCTCCTGAATGAATATAGATGAAGCAGGTCTCTCCTTCCTTGTTCTTCAAACCTCTTCTGTATCACCCTAACAGCCCATCATACTCTTCTATAAGCTGCTTAAGACACAGCTGCTAATAGAGCAATGCCTGCTGCCCCCAAACACACACTTCTGCACCCATGACACACACACACACACGCACACACACACACACACACACACACACACATGCACACACACACGCATGCACGCACGCACACACACACGCACACGCACACAATGCAGAAGTGTTTTTGCACTGTAATTACTGCTACTGTCTTTGTCTGGACCATAATCCGGGCGATCCATTGTGGGTCACACGTGCCTGCTCCTTCATTAGTACCTTCACTCACCCTCCTCCTCATCCCAAAAACCACCCCCAAAACCACCCCCAAAAGCCTGTCTCCCTTTCACCCCCTCTGGCCCTCGCACAAGAGAAGTGTGCTTTGCCACAAAGGGACCACAAAGGGACCACAAAGGGGCACAATTAGCCCCGTGACAGTAAGCCACGGCACGGGCCAGGAAGCATGGCACACAATGGGCCAAACTTTTATACGACACTTTAATGCAAACAGCGGAGTCTGCCGGCCACACTCATCACAGGCTCTTTGTGAGCTGGGAGACAATCACTCATTCATTTCATTTATTAGTCACTCATTCATTGGGGAGGCAACAAGGGGGGCGGTGTTACGTGGGGCTCGGGTGAAAAAAGAAATCGTCAGTAGGGCGGGGCCTTTAATTGAATCGCATGCCAGTCATTCAGCCATGCCTCTGTCAATGAGTATATGGGAATCAATACAGTGAGGGCCAATTGGTATCTGTGAGGGGACGGGCACACTGTGAAGAGCCACAATTTATTTTACTATACTGTAAATTGCAGACAATTGCTGTATTTCCTGATTTCAAGGGCACATGCTACAGCTCTGCCAGTGCATCCAGTAGAGTCACAAATGTAGTTCATAACCCCCCATCCCGCTTACAATCTCTCTCTCTCTCTCACACACACACACACACACACACACGCACACGCACACACACACACACACACACACACACACACACACACACACACACACACACATACACACACACACACAGACACAAACACACACACACACACACACACAATCTGACAAACGCACACATAATTCAGTTCAGTTATGTTTATAGCCCCTTATCACACACACACACACACACACACACACACACACACACACACACACACACACACACACACACACACACACACACACACACACACGTCTCAAAGGGCTTTACATACCATCATCACAGTCATATACTACATCATATATCTACACACAACATAGGTTATACATACTACACATTCTTACTAGATTACATTGCAATAATAGACAAATACAGGATGTCTTTACACTGTGGGAGGAAACCCACACAAACACGGGGAGAACATGCAAACTCCACAAAGAAAGTTCCAGGGTGGAGATTCGAACCCACAACCTTCTTAACATTGTTGCTGTGCCACAGTCTCTCCCTCATCTGTAGTTCTGTGCGCTTATGTGCTATTAGGGCTGGTAGCAATACCTTTAGGTATCTTCCATCCCAGCAGTACCAAGTACAGTAGCACTGCAACCTCTCCAGTCAGATGATACCTGCATTTCATCCTTTTTTTGACACAAATCTAAAAGAAAAACAAACAAACAATTTATTTGGTTTTGCTTGCAGCCAATCACCGCAAGCATTCTTCTATTTTTATAGCGCAACAGTTACAAGTTAGAACTCATTGCAGTCTGTGGCGGTGAATGAAGTAGTACTCTATTGGTATGGGTATGACCCTAAAAGGATACTGGTACTGGCAGGGGCGGACTGGGAAAATCATTCAGGCCGGGAAATATAATGCGAAATATAGCCCGTCGGGCCACTTTTTAAGCGGGGGTCTGGGGGCCCCCCACCAGGCAAATTGGTTACAAAGACTTCATTTCCTGCATTTTGGTGAATTTGACTGCCGTTGGACAGCTGCTGCAGCTAATGCTGGAATAGCTTGTCTTTTGCTATTTTAGCTACCGAGCAAGCTTTTACAGGCTACTGTAGGCCGACCTAATAGTTAGAAAACTAGCAAACAACACTTCTAAAAGTAAACTCGAAAAAACATTACCCAGTGGCTCAGCTGGCATCACAACTCACAACTTACTTGGTTTTGAGACTTTGTGAGAAAAAATGTCCTAATATTGACTGTATTACACATTGACTGTGTGCAGCAGACCGCGCCAGAGGAGAAGAGTTGATGAGAGATGCTGCAGAATAAAACTGCTTATTGTTTTTTTTATAAATGCAGTGTTCTAAATATTGAAGGGGATCTATCCCATCCAGAATCTATCTCTAGGCTGCCGTGGCCTGCTTATAAGTTTAGCCTGACTGCGGGCAAAATAAAGAAATAAAAAGCCTGCAGGCCATTTAGCAGGCCAGGCCACCGGGAAAAGTCCCTGTGCTCCCTATGGCCAGTCCGGGCCTGGGTATGGTAATAATAAACAATATCCAGCCCTATATGCTGCTGAGCTGCAGTGGAGCATCAACAGGTCCCCACTGAGCTCCAGGACCCACAGTAATGATCGGCGGGCTTCAATAAACCCTCTGTGGTTGTTCTCTATCGATCAGGTGATCTGGCTATCAGATAAACTAACAGATCTATGAAGGACTCATGCTGTAATTGAGTTGCTCTGTGTGTGTGTGTGTGTGTGTGTGTGTGTGTGTGTGTGTGTGTGTGTGTGTGCGTGTGCGTGTGCGTGCGTGCGTGCGTTTGTGTGTGTGTGTGTGTGTTTACGGGCACATCGTGTATGCCTGGGGTCTCCTCTCGCAGGATTATCAGCACCCTTTGAGCACATAGTGTCTTTTTGTGTGTTTCACACCGGCAACCCCAATGGGAGGTGTGCTCGCTGTGCTAATTATGAGTTGTAAAGCAGGTTGGGATTGTGGTTGTTGGTTTGAGTCCCAGAGGGGGGTCCGTATTCAGTCTGTCCACTGCACTGTGTGATTAGAAGGGGGGGGGGGTAAAGTTTAGATTGAGATGCTCAACTAATCAATAGTAGACACCAGCAGGAAACTCCATTCACATCTCTTTGATCCTCTCATTTACCTCAATGGATTTGAAAATTATTAAAACACGTGGAGGACCTGCATTTTCACTGCGGTGCTATTAAAGCTTTTTTCATTAGGCTACTAATGTTTTAGAGGACCAACAAAGACAGAATGATGATGACAGGTGCAGAAGACTACAGATGCTGGATCAGTTCTCACTAGACATAAAGCAATATTTGGTCTGAACACAAGTCTAATTCTGATAGCAGCACCATATTCACATCAGTCTGTATCAAATACAGAGAGGAGCAGACTACATATAGGAGGCCAAGAATGATGGGACATGGACAAATCAGTCCGCAAAACAAGTGCTTCCAAGCTCCATGCCTCCATGACACCTGTGATGATGTTACCACGTGTCAGCTCTCACCACAGCAGCCAGCCCAGTTGGATACATACACTAATGCACAAACACGCACGCACGCACGCACGTACTCACACACACACACACACACACACACATGCACACACACACACACACACACACACACACACACGCACGCACACACACACACGCACGCACACACACACACACACACACACACACACACACACACACACACACGCAGCAGAGGCAACTGGGGTTTTCAAAGTCTGAGAGTGTGGGCCTCCCCCCGGACAACACTTGGAATAAGCAGCCCCCCTCGCTCAATTCCTGGATGCATCATGATGATGTTATTTGATCTCATAGACACTCAGCAATTGAGCCAAGATAGCCTGATATTGCTGTTTGACATACTTCAGAGTTCAGACTACAGCGACCAAATACATACAAAGATCTGTCTGGAGGCATTTATTTGTTCCGACTCCAGGAAAGTGAGAAAAACTGTCAAATTCCCCCAAACTACTGCATCTCTGAACTAACTCTTTAACCAAATCACACACATTTAGGAATATTCTATGTGATCTCCTTTTAATGAATGAATTTCACTTCCATTCACTGAGCCTCCCTTGAAAATGTTTGGAGGCCTCCTGGGGAGGTCCGCCTCCCAGCTTGAAACTGTTTGGAGCCCTCCTGGGGAGGTCCGCCTCCCAGCTTGAAACTGTTTGGAGGCCTCCTGGGGAGGTCCGCCTCCCAGCTTGAAACTGTTTGGAGCCCTCCTAGGGAGGTCCGCCTCCCAGCTTGAAACTGTTTGGAGGCCTCCTGGGGAGGTCCGCCTCCCAGCTTGAAACTGTTTGGAGCCCTCCTAGGGAGGTCCGCCTCCCATCTTGAAACTGTTTGGAGTCCTCCTGGTGAGGTCCGCCTCCCATCTTGAAACTGTTTGGAGCCCTCCTGGGGAGGTCCGCCTCCCAGCTCGAAACTGTTTGGAGGCCTCCTGGGGAGGTCCGCCTCCCAGCTTGAAACTGTTTGGAGGCCTCCTGGGGAGGTCCACCTCCCAGCTTGAAACTGTTTGGAGGCCTCCTGGGGAGGTCCGCCTCCCAGCTTGAAACTGTTTGGAGGTCTCCTGGGGAGGTCCCCCTCCCAGCTTGAAACTGTTTGGAGGCCTCCTGGGGTGGTCCGCCTCCCAGCTTGAAACTGTTTGGAGGCCTCCTGGGGAGGTCCGCCTCCCAGCTTGAAACTGTTTGGAGGCCTCCTGGGGAGGTCCGCCTCCCAGCTTGAAACTGTTTGGAGGCCTCCTGGGGAGGTCCGCCTCCCAGCTTGAAACTGTTTGGAAGCCTCCTGGGGAGGTCCGCCTCCCAGCTTGAAACTGTTTGGAGGCCTCCTGGGGAGGTCCGCCTCCCAGCTTGAAACTGTTTGGAGGCCTCCTGGGGAGGTCCGCCTCCCAGCTTGAAACTGTTTGGAGGCCTCCTGGGGAGGTCCGCCTCCCAGCTTGAACACCTCTGGCCTACGGGACAGGCAATGTGATAACAAAGCACTATAATGGCTGCTCTAAAGGCTGCAGTTCAACCTCATTAAAGCTGTTACTGTTTCTTTGCATAAGAAATTAGTCGTTTGTTCCATCAATCACCTGAGTGTTACAACATCACACGGTGTATGTCGCCAGTGTCCTGGAGCTTGCCGTTCCAGTTTGCATCACTCACACATAGTTTAACTCTGTGAACACAGTGAAGATGATATCTCCGACTCTAAATCAGGGCCTGCAGCCCGTGAAGAGTTTCCCTGCCTTTCTCCTCCTCTATTCCAGGCAGGAGTGATGGCTCTGTGCGCCGAGCAGCATCATCACTCACAGCTGCTCTCGTAAATACTGGCCCTCCTCAGCCGTCCGCCAAGAAGACAACCAAAATTAGCTCATCCTTCTGCTCCACGTGGAGCTTCTGTTGCAAGGCTGAGATATTGAGGAGGAGGATGATAGGGGTGATTATTGGTGATTTCCGTGGCTGTGTGTGTCATTGGGGGAAGGAGGGGTTGTGTGTGTGTGTGTGTGTGTGTGTGTGTGTGTGTGTGTGTGTGTGTGTGTGTGTGTGTGTGTGTGTGTGTGTGTGTGTGTGTGTGTGTGTGTGTTTGTGTTTGTGTTTGTGTTTGTGTGTGTGTTTGTGGGGAGAGTGTTATGGCCTCCTCAAGCCGGGATGAATGGGCTGTCCTCGGTGCACTGTTTGGATCACCTGGCTGATTGTATTTTAGCTGTTGATTAACTGAGGCCAGGTTGAGCGATATACCTTCTGTTATGGTAAAGAGAGAGAGCAATGACCCCAACTGTGTCCCTCAGCCACACTGTCTTCATAACCCCTCAGCCACCACACTGTCTTCATAACCCCCTCAGCCACCACACTGTCTTCATAACCCCCTCAGCCACCACACTGTCTTCATAACCCCTCAGCCACCACACTGTCTTCATAACCCCCTCAGCCACCACACTGTCTTCATAACCCCTCAGCCACCACACTGTCTTCATAACCCCTCAGCCACCACACTGTCTTCATAACCCCTCAGCCACCACACTGTCTTCATAACCCCTCAGCCACCACACTGTCTTCATAACCCCTCAGCCACCACACTGTCTTCATAACCCCTCAGCCACCACACTGTCTTCATAAACCTTCAGCCACCACACTGTCTTCATAACCCCTCAGCCACCACACTGTCTTCATAACCCCCTCAGCCACCACACTGTCTTCATAACCCCTCAGCCACCACACTGTCTTCATAACCCCTCAGCCACGACACTGTCTTCATAACCCTTCAGCTACGACACTGTCTTCATAACCCCTCAGCCACCACACTGTCTTCATAAACCCCTCAGCCACGACACTGTCTTCATAAACCCCTCAGCCACCACACTGTCTTCATAAACCCCTCAGCCACCACACTGTCTTCATAAACTGCTCAGCCACCACACTGTCTTCATAAACCCCTCAGCCACCACACTGTCTTCATAACCCCCTCAGCCATGACACTGTCTTCATAAACCCCTCAGCCACCACACTGTCTTCATAACCCCTCAGCCACCACACTGTCTTCATAAACCCCTCAGCCACCACACTGTCTTCATAACCCCCTCAGCCACCACACTGTCTTCATAACGCCTCAGCCACCACACTGTCTTCATAACCCCCTCAGCCACCACACTGTCTTCATAAACTGCTCAGCCACCACACTGTCTTCATAAACCCCTCAGCCACCACACTGTCTTCATAACCCCCTCAGCCACCACACTGTCTTCATAACCCCCTCAGCCACCACACTGTCTTCATACATCCCATTGAAGAGAGATAAAATGCAGAAAGAAGATTGTAATGTAATATGGCCAAAATCAGAGGTTGTGCCTGGAATGTATATTCATCATACGAGGTTTGACTGAATACAGAACAATGACCATCAGTGAAAGAGTAGAGAAGTTGGGCCATAACAATGATGTGGTGAAAGAAAGAGACATAGTGAAAGTACAGGGGGGAGAGAGAGAGAGAGAGAGAGAGAGAGAGAGAGAGAAAGCACTGAAGTTCTCTATCTCCCTCCAGAGTCCAGCCCTATAGACCCCTGCTCTCCTCCTCTCTCCTCTACGCTCCCTCTTCCTTTAATTACTGTGTTCATGCTTGGCGGGCGCTGATGACTTGATTAAGCCTGCCGTGTGCAGTTCCAGTCTCTACCCTGCTGATGGATGAGTCTAAAGCTGATTAACTTACTCCTTCTGATCAATAAGGCGCCGGGCCTGAACATGGCAAGGACAGAGGGGAGGAACTGCTGTGTGAGGGCCTCTGCACTGGTCCGGACCGGGCCTGAAGACCGCAAGGGCAGAGGTGGAGCCTGATCTGGCTGGGCTGGCAGCAGGGACGAGAGCAACACAGGTGTAGCCAATCCACTTGCTTTGTGGAAGGAAGAGTTCAGTGGATTGAGAGGACAAAGATGACTTTTTATTGCAGAGGAGTTGCAACTTTCTTCTGCCACGTTTCATGCTGCAGATCAACGCTTTTCAAAACGTATTAGCCTGAAAATGTTTTGATCTTGTTGCTGTTGTTGATCTAAATTTAATCATACCTAAGATTTAGATCGACCCAGTGGGCTCACACGACCAAACCGCCAATTGAAAAATCAAAATGTTTTACAGGTCAGATAGATAGATCATCAAACCAACCATTCATTCAGTTATTTCCTGTATCACACAGCTGTGATTCTCAACCTTTTTCACACCAAGGCCCCATAATGCTCTCCACACTGGGGCCACAATGAGCTATTGCCTCTCAGACCCAAATCTTTTATTTTAATTATTGTCAGATGTGATTTTGTCCAGAATTCCATGACCATCTGTACTGCAGGTAGAGAGATACCAGATAAACTATTATTAAAACAGTCATCCTCCTACATTCTCTTATTGTGTTGACATCTTGTAATGAAATAATGCTGAAGTTGAACAATTCATCCATTTCACTGTGGAGACCCTGGAACTCCCTCAAGGACCCCTGGTGGTCCCCGGGCCGCACGTTGAGAACCACTGCCCCACCCCACAGAGCGTACCCAGAGGCATCTAGAACCACTGCCCCACCCCACAGAGCGTACCCAGAGGCATCTCCACCCCACAGAGCGTACCCAGAGGCATCTATATAGAAGAGTCGTGACATCTGAGCGTACCCTTCCAGCATGAGCCAATCTTCTAGTGCTCAATACCCAGGAGGCCTGCTCACAGCAGCATCCAGTCTGGCTGTGTGCTTCTGGAGAAGGCTGGCATCTAAACCCTATTCCCCCGAGGAGCACGAGCACGAGCAGGCCTTTGAGCTCCAGCGAGGGCCTGCAGAGATGAGAGGCTCATCATCATCTGAAGCTAATCTGACCTCCAATAGAAGCAGTCAGCCTGCAGGAGCCATACAGCGCTGAAGAGATATTGCTTGAAGGTGACATATGAGTATGACGGAGTAAAGGTGCCAGATTGTATGTCTGTCTCCGCCTTGCCGTTACACAAGTCTAGAAAACAAGACAAAAGCAATGCTGCCTTCTCGTCAGATTCCAATATCGATCATTATTTCGTGCTGAAGATTCAATCTTTTCGTGGTGAGAGGTGCCAGTATTGATGTATTGTGGTCAGTGATACAGACAGCGAGCCCACACACACACACACACACACACACACACACACACACACACAGACACACACACAAGCGCTAAAAGGTGTTTGATTCATTTTTCATGTCAAAGAAAATAGATGCTTCCTGGGTCAGAGGAGATGATATCCCTCCCGCAGCCTCCAAACCCCGGTCCACCAACGCCCACAAGTCTGGAACTATCTCTGGTTTTGTCGGGGTCCTTAATGAGCAGCACTTTGTAATGGAAGCCTCTAGCTGTTAGCTGTTAGCTACAAACTAGGCTACAGTGTGTGTTGACCTCTGTTTCCCCTTCGCTAGCTGCTGTGTTTTGGGCCGTGTGTGAGAGTGTGAGCAGGACGGTCTTCTGGGAAGAGATGATGTGCACCATTAACGTGACTGCAGCCCGGCTCCATTTCAGAGACATTGATCTGCTTCTGGGGCTTACAGAGTCGTGTCGCGTAGGAGGGCTGTGCTGGAGCCCGAGATGACGCAGGAGACCAGAGGAGGTTCTTACAAATGACGTAATGAGGGGGACTAATGCAGGACCTATCGTGGGATCCAAAAGATTTTTCTCCCATTTTCTCCCCAATTGTACTTGGCCAATCCCTTCCCCTGCTGTCCGGGGCGTTGCTCCACCCCCTCTGCCGATCTGGGGAGAGCTATAGACTAGCACCATGCTTCCTCCGATACGTGTGCAGTTGCTGGGTGCTTCTTTTTCGCCTGACACCATTTCACCGGCCGGCAGGACGTAGCACAGGCATGTCCAAAGTCCGGCCCTGGGGCCAATTGCGGCCCGCGGACCGATTTTAAGTGGCCCTCGGCTTGTCTCTCAAAATATACTATACTTTATGTGGCCCTCTACATAATCAAGCAAGTTCAATTTGCATTTTTTCCATTCACCTAACGATGACAGCACTACCGTACAATTTGTACAATCACCAAGTAGGAACAGCACAGGCAGAACTAATGTTTTCAGATGGTAAACAAAATATTTATAGTACATTTATGTGATTTTTTATTTTATATTTTTATAACCCATATGATGTGAGATGCAGCTGCCCCCCCCCCCCCCCCCCCCCCCTCCCCGGCATTTTCACATTATCTAATCTGGCCCCCATTCCAAAAAGTTTGGACACAGCTGACGTAGCATGTGGGAGCCTGGGAGGATCAGTTCCCCGCCTCCCCCCGAACAGGTGCCACGACCGACCAGAGAAGGCGCTAGTGCAGCAACCAGTCAGGGCTCATACCCAACAGTGTTCTCACCCACAGACACGCCCAATTGTATCTGTAGGAACGTCTGAGCAAGCCGGAAGTACCACTGCCAGGAATTATACACAGGTCTCCACATAATTTTCTGTGATTTCTTTATGTGGTCTTGGTGTTCCACCCAGCTGAAACGTCTTCTGGGTGGAATTTCTCTCCTTGGACTAGAGAGCCTTCTTCAGGATAAATGATTATAAATGGTAGATTTTTCCCAATCTATCAATCTATTGCAAAAGTCTCTCTTTCTAAAAAAAAAGTAGGCATTAAATTGCATTCATAAGGACAAGAAGGGACCAGAATACATGACAAAATCCATCAAGAAACAAGGTGCTAGATGCTCAACAGACATACCCCATCTCTCCCCTATGCCACAAGACAGAAAATACATTCTGAAGTGGTGAAAATTCATGCCTATCTCGGCAGTTTTCCTCTGATAAATTAGTCCATTATCAGAAATATAGACTGACTCTTACCGGTATCCTGACTCTGAGCCATCTTCTCTGATTTCTATTACCTCAGTCAATAAGTGCAATACCAATAATGTAGTCTGGAAGGTATAGTTTGCATTAAGTCCGTCATTTGTGTCTTTTTCTAGTATTGAATATTTAATGGGGTTCTTTAAAATAAAAAAGAAAAGCTTTTTTTACCAAATGGCAAATATTTATCTTGCACGGCAGTATTGCACTGGCAATTTGCAAAAGGCACAAGGTAATTGATAACGCTTTGATAACGATTGAGTACAGAAAAGCAATGATTGTTGCCATGGCTAATTAATTGGTCTGGTGTTACCAGATGAATCAATGACCATCAGAAGATTGTCTGTGGCCAAGATGAATCTCATGTGTTGACTATTGTTAAAAAAGCACAAACAGATCAATGGCGCTCCACTTTATAGGCTTGGATATATGTCTTGGATATCCTTTCTGGCCGGTGTGTGTGTGTGTGTGTGTGTGTGTGGTGTGTGTGTGTGTGTGTGTGTGTGTGTGTGTGTGTGTGTGTTTGTTTGAGTGTGTGTGGGGCCGATGGTCCGGCTGGTAACTAGAGCTGTAACACAAACCCATTTAGCATATGGCATTTTTACCACGGAGGGGTAAACACAGTGGGGAGGCCAGGAGCACAGTAAAACACACTGCTCTCTCAGGCCAGATCTCCCTGTGGACCCACGCAGGACACACACACACACACACACACACACACACACACACACACACACACACACACACACACACACACACACACACACACACACACACACACACACACACACACACACACACACACACACACACACACACACACACACACACACACACACACACACACACACCACACACACACACACACACACACACAGAGGACGCAGTGTCCAGTCCCAATGACAACCCGAGGTCATTCTGCTATAGGAAGCTATCGATATTTTCCTCTATTTCTCAGTGGCTTTCCTTTCTTCGCTCTGTTTTCCAGCTTTTTCGGACGTCTGTGTTGTCTCAGTCCAGCTAATGAGTTACAATAAGCCGACCCTTTAGCACTCTGCCGCGCGGTCTCTCCTCCTCCTCCATCTTAGTCGAGGTCCCTCTTCCACAGTCCCTTCCTCCCATGCTGCCTCCCGCCCTACACAGGCCTCCTCCTCCTCCCCTCGCTCCTGAGGGTCACAGTGCATTTCAACCTGTCACGTCGCTAAAGGATGTTGATATCAACTGTCAAACCGTCAACCCTAATGGGGCTTTTTTAAGTGACAACCTTAACAGATCAATGCGTCCCGAGGAGTCCGGTTACCGAGGCCGTCAATGACCACACGTGAAGGAGAGAAAGTACGGGAAGATGGGAAAAACTACACGAGATCCAATCTCAAAGTACACACAGCAAAGTCAGAACCAAGCTGCCCAAAGACACAGCAGCTGAATTCACCAACTCCAGAGTGCATAACTTAGATATCTGCATAATGAGAAGACCTGAAACAGCCCATTTACATCATCTATACCAACCTGCCACTTGATTTAGTGGCTGTGTTGGCGCTAATCGCTCTGAGTGCCGCGAGCCAGTCGGGAAACTTACCAGGCTTTTCCCACAAACTGCTGAAAGGGCGTAAAGGAGCGGCGGCCGCGCGGTGGTTAAGAAGTTAGATGCCGGGAAGCAGCACTAACTAAGGTGGTGCTAGGCTAGAGAGAGGCCATAAAGGCCTGTTAGGGTACATTAGGTGGAGGAGAGAGGGTCATAAGGCTTCATGAATGTTTCAGTAGGATGGTGGGGGGGGGGGGGTGGGGCGTTTGTCTTCCAGCTCCTCTGTAAAAGACCCCATGAGTGAATGGGGGAGGGGGTTGAGGGGGTTGAGGGGGTAGGGGATGGCCGGCTGGGGACACTCTACGTTCCTGTGGTAGAGCACTCAAGAGCGTGTCCTCTCTTCCTCTACAGGTTTCACCTCCATCACTGTCACTCACTCGCTCTGCCTCCGGTTGAATCATCGTTCTCTCCCGCTTGCAGGAGCAGGTTTCGGGGCTTTCAGTCTCACATGTGTTAATGCTTGGCTCCGTCGCTGTAAGCATCAGGTGCTTAAACAGTCATTGCAGCGCCGGGGTGTCTGCAGCTACACATCGAGGCATCAGGAGGGCCGGGGTGTCTGCAGCTACACATCGAGGCATCAGGAGGGCCCGGGTGGTTGCAGGGCCCTTTGCGAGGCTCTTCTCCCCTTTGACCCCTCAGGCATTTGGGAGCTGCCTGGGGTCACGACCAATTGTCCTGTGAACAATAGAGGGGTTTTGATTTGATACCAGCACCGACAATACAACCTGGTCGTTAAACAGGTTTTTTTTGGTAGTGAGGAAGATATAGACCCTGACATTGACTTGATGACAGATAGCATCAATAGCCCATGTCAGTTCCTATATGAGCTTTTCTGACGGTTTTATAATCATACATGACAAGAGTCCATGCACTGCATGTCTGAATGTCTTAGGGACAGATTTTTGCCAATGTAGAAACCCAGGAATACAGGCAACAGGGACAGTACAACCATGAGCACAGCCAACTTTCAAACCAAAAACAAAATGGGCTCCTATTAGGTTGCACCTCTATGACAGTCACCTCCTAGTCCCCCATGTTGACAGGTCCTCATCAGCTGCTGGCTGCTGCTTCTCTCTCTCTCTCTCTCTCTCTCTCTCTCTCTCTCTCTCTCTCTCTCTCTCTCTCTCTCTCTCTCTCTCTCTCTCTCTCTCTCTCCTCTCTCTCTCTCTCTCTCTCTCTCTCTCTCTTCTCTCCTCTCTCTCTCTCTCTCTCTCTCTCTCTCTCTCTCTCTCTCTCTCCACCTTCCAGCCACCACAGCCCCAGTCACACAATGGAAAGTTCAAGAGTCCATGAACATGATTCAGACTCACAAGCCCAAACTGGGCAAACCAAACTCTCTCTGGCTACTCAGAATAGTAGACTGCAAGTTGTTGAAGAGGCAGCGTTGAGGTGGGGCAGAGCAGAGGGGCTGATGAGACGAGCAGGGAACTAACTAGCTGATTTAGTGGTTGTTCTCCCTTCTCTCTGTGCTGTAAGCTTGTTAAATGTGAGTGACGGCTATTGATGGGTATGTAGCTGATCAGCCCACCTCTGTCCATCACTGTGTGTGTGTGTGTGTGTGTGTGTGTGTGTGTGTGTGTGTGCACGCGTGCGAGTGCCTGTGTGCATTCATGTGTGTGTGTGTGTGTGTGTGTGTGTGTGTGTGTGTGTGTGTGCACGCACATGTGTGTATGTGTGCATATACTGTACTGTACATGGCTGTACGTTATGCATGTTTGATGTACATGGGGCATGTGGTGCATGTTTTTCTGGACCTGTTAGTCTTAAAGGGACAGTTCACCCCTAAATCCAAAACATAATGCTATTTTTCCTCTTACCTGTAGTGCTATTTATCTATCTCTAGATCATTTCAGTGTGACTCAGTTTTGGAGATATCGGGCATAGAGATTTCTGCCTTCTCTCCAATACAATGGAACTGGATGGCACTTGGCTCGTAGTGCTTAAAGCACTCGCGCGTAAAAAAAAAAGAAAAGAATCAACAGCAATGTCTCTCTCCAGAAATCATAACCCGGTTAATCGAGATAGATAATCCACAGATAGATAATCATGTAGGAACTATTTTCTTTCAAACGAGCCACGCCGTCACAATGTGAAGAACCGTCACAATGTGCAGGAGTGCATCTAACGTTAGCTTAGCTGTAACGTAACCTAGCTTCCTTCTGCGTGGTGAGACTGTGAGTTGGCAGTTTGTGTTTGCATTCAGTTGTTGGCTTGCAGGCTAATACTGTACTGTGCGTCTCACTCATGTAGCGTACACTTATTCCCAGGATGGTCCACGGGGGAATAGATCATTGGCCGTCCTGAGTGGCTGGTGACTGCTCGTTCTCAGGAGGAAGATATGGAGGGAACAAGGGAGGTGGGGAGGGAGGGAGGGAGGAGTACTTATTAGCTAATCTCCAACTTCTCTCTCTCTCTCTCTCTCTCTCTCTCTCTCTCCCTCTCTCTCCGTCACACAATCACACTCCCTAACCCCCCTCCCGCCCTCTCTCCAACAGTAACGGAGAGAAAGCAAACAGATTCTTCTGTTTGACGGGATGGTGTGGCGTCGATGTCCGCCATACGTGTGTGAGTGTTGCCGGGGCCATCTTAGTCGACAGCTTAGTCAGGATTAGTTGGGCTAACAGCAAACGTCTTCGAGGCCGAGATGTGGCCACGCCCCCCGCTGGTGCATGGACGCGCATGTGGCAGGAGTACAGTGTCCATATGTTGTCAATCCCTCCCTCAGGGACGACAACAACACGTGCAAGTCGTCCTTTTATACCAGCACAGATTGCTAGTCAAATACACCTTCTTAGTCATCTACTGCACATGTGCACTGCAAATCTATTTCCTGCCCAAAATGCATAATTAAGAAGGTTGAAAGAATGTTTGTTAAAGGGCCACTTTGTTGATTTTCAACCACCTTTTATATCATTGCAAAATCGGTAGTATATGCAAATAAACAATGTTTAACTTCCCTCCCGTTCATTCATGGAATTTCCTGGTCCAAATGATGTCACAATGATGTAATTTGGAGCACTTTTGCCATGGTGTCATTATTACGATCACTATCTCATTATTGCTGTCTCTACCTTCATTCACACATCACTTCCTGTCAAGGCCGTAGCCAGGGATTTCGGGTCCCATGAAAGGATATCATATCAGGCCCACGGATGCCGAAAGTTTGGGCCATTTGAAGCCCAATTTAGAGGAATATCTCATTTTAAATCGGAGAGATCCCCAAACTTTTGAGTAGCCAGTCAGATTGAAAAAGTAGCCGGATCATGTTCGCAGCGTTTGTTCCAGTGGTCCTTTTCCCAATTAATAAACAAACCTCCAATATGTATCGATGCCAATATGTATCGATGAGTGTGACAATTGAAATAATACAAATAAACATTCTTATAAAGGCCCAATGCTCAATTTAATTATAA
>NC_139624.1:71657736-71660236 GCF_964638095.1 Poromitra crassiceps
GCTGATCAGCCTCAGCCCTTCACCAAGCATGGGGGGGGGGGTATTGTATCTGACTGTCCAATAGAGTTATTCAAACTTATGTGACAGTTTCTGTAAGGGCAGAAGTCACACAGAAAACAGTGGCGACCATCATGGGAAAATCTTGCAGCTGCAACAAGGTTACTATTGTTTTTGTTTTTTTCCCAGATTGTTTTATCCCGTTTTTATGACCCATAATTTTAATTTATTTATCCTGGTTGCTGCTCCACCCTCTGTCGATCTGGGGAGAGCCGAAACTGGCTCCATGCTTCCTCCGAGACATGGGCAGTAGCCAGCCGCTTCTTTTCACCTGACAGGGGAAGCTTCACCGGTAGGACATAGCACGTGGGAGGATCACGCTATTCCAACGAGTTCCACTCCCTCCAAACAGGCACCCCGAACGACCAGAGGAGGCACCACTTCAGCGACCAGGATATTGCATGTTTTGGTGAGGGGTTCCTATATGAAGGAAAACACCCAGGGGGCACGGAGAGAACATGCAAACTGCACACAGATAGGCCCTTTTGACGACCCCACCCGCACCCCTTCAGCGCTCACAGCGTCCCAGGTGGGAATCGAACCCAGGACCTTCTAGCTGTGAGGCGACAGCGCTACTACTGCGCCATGCACCGTGCCCCCAAGGTTACTAACACATTTGAGCAAAGTGGAATATATATTTAAAAAAAAGCCTAATGATAAAAAGAGAAACTAACAGAAACCAAAACCAACTGAAATAAAATACAAATGAACCTGATTTATTTTGCGTAAGAGTCTTTTGTCAGTTTCTGTGACAGTGAGATGGAGAAAGCATCCTGTGGTCATGAATTGGCCCCGATCAACTATCAATACATGATCAGTACACTGATACCAACTGTGCACATCCAGAGACAGTGTTTTGGTTGGTATGCAAGCACACAAAACAGCTACAATTAGCACACTTCCTAGGCATGAATTGAAAAACTAAAACTTGACCTAAAACTAAATAAAACATTTCTGAAAATAAAAAGTAAACTGAAACTAGCAAACAGCATTTGGAAACTGATCTGAATTGCAAAACTAACAAAAGTGAGATGTTTCAGAAGTAATCTTCATCTCATCTTCACTCAGTTGTCTTGTGCTCTGGGTGGTTGTATGGAGGGACAGAGGGAAACTGAGGGACAGATGGACAAAAGATGCCCGGTGTGGTTTTAGCAAAGTTTATGAGTCCACTCAGCTGAGAGTCTGAGGCCTGTCTGGAACACAGAGGCTAGCCTCACCATAACACTGTCTTCTGCAGCACACACACACACACACACACACACACACACACACACACACACACACACACACACACACACACACACACACACACACACACACACACACACACGTGCACGCGCGAGCGCACGCACACACGCATGCACACGCACACACACACACACACACACACACACACACACACACACACACATACACACATGTGCGTGCGCACACACACACTACACTGACAGCTATTAGGCAATCAATAGAAGCTAATAGATCAGAGCATTCGACCACTCAGCTCCACTGGCTTAGACAGAGAGGAGAGGAGAAGAGAAGAGAGGAGGAGAGGAGGAGAGGAGAGAGGAGGAGAGGAGAGGAGAGGGGAGGGGAGGGGAGAGGAGAGGAGAGGAGAGGAGAGGAGAGGAGAGGAGAGGAGAGGAGAGGAGAGGAGAGGAGAGGAGAGGAGAGGAGAGGAGAGGAGAGGGAGAGAGAGAGTGAATAGAATAGAATAGAACAGACATCCTCTGTTTATCCTACCATATATGAACACAAGCAAAGTTCCCGCAGTGTGTCATAGGCTACTTTCGCAGACAAAAATATTTGGGGAGGACTTGATCCAATTGGGGACAAAAGCTGTGTCCCCAATTTGAAAAAAAAATATATATATATATATTTTTGGTTCAGTTCAAGTATTTATTTTTTATTTTTTATTTGACCTTATTTAAACAGGTAAAAACATTTGAGAACCAATTCTCATTTACAAGGATGACCTGGCCAAGAGGCGTCAGCAAGAGCATCATAAACACAGTCAACACAAAAAGACATGCACGGTACAAAAATGACAGAGGACAGCATACATAATAATAATAAAAATAGACAAGAAGGAGTCAATAAACACTATCTGACTACAATAAAAGGAAAATACTGATAGTATGTATTATGTAATGTCCCGAAAAGTAACCAATCTGATAAGTGTGTGTATTTTGTGAGCATGAAGCATCAGTGTTGGGCAAGTTACTTTCAAAATGTAAATGGCCTGCATTTATATAGCACTTTACAGTCAGTAAGTACATTCACCCATTCACACACCGATGGTGGCAGGCTACCACGCAGGGTGCTGGCACACCATCAGGAGCAATTTGGGGTTCAGTATCTTGCCCAAGGACACTTCGACATGCAGACTGGAGGAGGCGGAATCGAACCACTGACCTCTTTCATCCAAAGCAATTAGTGGACGACC